>NC_058412.1:137089968-137129907 GCF_002201575.2 Neomonachus schauinslandi
TGGCCTGGGCGGGGCTGGAAGGAAGGAGGAGCCACCGGGGAGGGGCGGGGACGGTGAGGGAGGCAAGGCGCCCCTGCGGGCCCTGCAGAGCCTCAAGCCACCCACTTCCTGTGATGGGACAGGCCATCTGGGATCCAGATATCAAGGCAGCTCTTCAAATCCCCTTGGGGTCTCTGTGTTCCTGGGGTTTAAGAGAACATCCAGGCCTCTGGGCAAGCCAGGGACTCGCGTTTGTACCCTGGGATGGGGAAAATGCTCAGCGGCTCTGCCAGGCGCTGGCCACCGGCCACCGAGTCTCGAATCCCGGAGACTTTGGGAAGGATCGCCTCACCACTAAGTGGGCTCAGGTTTTGTCGCTCACCTTCCCCGAGGACCCACCGGAGCCCCCCCAGCCCGCTGGTCCGGCCTGTCCCGGGTCGGGGCAAGAAGACACGAGCTGTCCGGGTCCTGGTGGCTGCCAGGGCGCTGAGGGAGGAATCTCCCTCCCCCCTCCCCCAGGGGTCCTTCCAGGGGCCTCCGTGAGCAGCTCTCTGCTCATAGCCAGGGTGCTGAGAGAGGGCCACTGGTCCATCTGCCCCCAAGCCAGGCTCTCCAGGGACACATGCCCCCTCAGGCGAAGTCCCACAGTCAGCTCGTCCCATGAGGGCCGAGGGCTGAGGGTCTCTTTGGGCTGGAGGACGCACCTCGGGGTCTTGTCTCTGCCTGCGGCACTTGCTCTCCCAGACTCACCCCAGCCAGCTCCAGACTCCGCGGTCCTGTCTCCCTGAAAAGCTCGGTCCCTCCTCTGTGTGACCACGGGCCCTCTGCCCTTCCTCCACCAGGACCACCCGGTTCCCATGGACAGCTGCGTGCAGTTGGCCGCCTGAGGTCAGCCTGGCTCTCCCACCTGCCCCTGCCCACTTTGCCCTCCCTAGCTACCCCAGAGCCATTCCAGAGCGGGGCAGCCGGCCTCCCTGACACAGCATCCCCCTCCGACCCACCCTGAGGCATGTGTGAGAACACTGTGGGCAGCCGGCAGCCACCTGGTCACCGCTCCATCGCTAAGTTAGAGGCCCTGGAGGTCGGCTTCTCCGTTGGGAGTTTGCCGGTGACCTCACGGCTTACTCCGGGGAAAGGGCCTCTCGGGCCCCTGCAGCTCCTCTCTGGGATGGAGCCGTGTCGTCCAGCATGAAGGTCGAAAAGGTCCTGGGTGGGGGGAGGAAGGTAGCCCAAGGGCTCAGCCAGACCTGTGTCCTGGTGACTCAGTGAACAGAACCACCTGGCCAGAAGCAGTTCCAGGACCATGACGAGGCCATTGCCAGCAGAGGGGACCCTGGGCTGGCAACAGGCTGTGGATGTCCAGGATGTCTTCCGGGGCTGGGGAAACTGAGGCAGCCCCTTGCAATCATGTCTCATGAACGTGCGTGCGTCCCCTCTTTTTCACCCCCAGTGCCTTGCTCGCAGCTGGGGTGTCAGACACTGGATGGCCAGATTGCTGGAAGGTTCTCCAGGGAGCATGCAACCTGGCAGCACCTGGGCGAGGCCTATGCCCACAGACAAAGACCTACAGAGCTCAGAGAGCCGGCTTCCAGGGGCGGAGAGAGAGACGAGGTCCTTGAGGATTTCCTGGAGGAGGTGGGATAGAGATGTCCATAGTCGGCAAAGAAGGAAGTTTTCGGGAAAAAGAACAGTACAGTGTGTACTGCAGGGTGCCTGTGGGGCAGGCAGGTCCCACTGGCTGGGAGAAGGCAACCAGATCAGGCGGGAGGGCAGGGAGCCGGGCGCCAGGCAGGAGGTATGAGCTCTGAGCTCCAGCCCCAGGCCAGTGGGAGACACAGGACAAGGACACTGGGCAAGGGTGGGGGCTGAGCCGGGAGGGCATGGGGGTCTCCGGAGGGATGCGGACAGACCCCCCCAGCTCCACGGCAGACTCGGAGGCCCCTGCCGCCCTGCGTTGTGTGTCTTTCCCTTCCTAGGGTCTTTTGCTCCTTTTTGTTGATTATCATGAGGAGCAGCCTTGGCTTAGTGGGACAAGGATGCCGAGGGCAGGGCCTCGGTGGCGGGGAAACCTCCAGCCCGCTCGGTTTGCGGCAGTTCCCAACAAAACAAAACACGAAGGAACGCCCAAGCAGGCCTACAAATAATTGCTGATAATTTGAATGTTTGCTTTTAATGTGTGCAACACAAAACACCTTCAATGCAAACTAATCTTGCTAGTCAAGGCAGGGACAGGATTCAGGAGTGACGGGTATTCCGTGGGTCGGGGTAAGAGCAAGCTGGAAGGCCTGACCCTCTCGGGCCACGTCGGAGGGCCCTGCATGCATACCTGTGAAGCTCCCAGCAGTTCCCATTCCGGAACGGGAGGGCTCTGCCAAATGGACCTTCTGACCCCACCTCCACCCCAGCCCAGCGGGGTAGGCCCTGGGCAGGCCCGGGCAGTTCTGGGTGCCCTCCAGCTGGCAAACACAGTTGTCTCCTTATAGAAGCGAGTGCAGAAAGTGGATCCTGATGAAAGTCAAATGATCCTTCTAGGGAACTGCTGGGCAGCCGGGCCCTGGGTCTGGATGAGGGCTGGGCTCCGTGGGCACTGGGGGCCAGCCCCTGTCTCCCTGCAACTCCTGAAGCTCCTGAGCTACAGAGCCGCTGGCACAGAGGGGGCCCCCCCACTCTGTTGGGCCTGCCTTTCCTGGAACTTAGGGTGCCCCACGTGTCCTCAGATGAGGTCCTCAGAGCTCAGGGCTGTGTGGTCCATCTTTCTCCACCCAGACCCTCATCTCTATCACCAGTATCTCTAAGCAGTGACCGGTTTGTTGGTGGCCTCTAGAAAGAACATGGCGCCTCATCTGTCCACCTGTGGAGTGTCGGAGGTACTTCCAGTTTGGCCATTAACTTGTCCCAAGACCTGGAGAGAGTTTCTCTCTCTTTGCTTCTGATCTCAGGAGGAGACGTCTCTCCTGGACGTGAGATGTGCAGAAAGCCAGCAGACGTCCACGGAGAGACGGTGTGACAGCAGAAGCCTGCACATTTCAGTGCTTTGGGGTGCCTCCAGAGATGATATCAGAGGAGAATGATTGGCCATAAACATGCACCTGGCCCGTTCAGAGTCTCCTGGAGGTGCCCTGACATGCAGCTGGGCGTCCCCCGCAGGACCACAGGGGAGCCGGCGGAACTTGGGCTCTTTCTTTCTTTTCCTTTTAATTATTTCTGCCCCAGACAAAACCCTGCCAGGATAGACGTTATTGAGTTCAGAATGTTCCAGGGCACTTTATCAGGTTGCCCTTGTTCTCAAAGGCTGCTGGGTTCTGTGGGTGACCTCTTGCCAGCCTCCCCACTACCTCTCCGAATCCCTCCACCGCAGGACGAAGGGTGGGGTGGCTACCCGGGTGACAGCCACGCCCACAGCGCTAGGGGCCTGGAGTCTGGGCCAGCAGCCACCCCAAGGCACCACCCCGTCCCTATGGGCAAGCTGCACGGGGTGGGGTCTCGGGCACACAGGTGCTCCCAGGGGCCTCTGGAGGTGCCTAGACACTGGTTAGCTTTTGAGAACCAAGGCCTGCATTTTGCATTAATATGCCTGAAATGTTTGCTCCTGATTTACCTTTTAAATTGTGCCTGTGGACAAGAGCCTCGAGAGGATCCCCGGTGGAGAGCCCTCAGTCTGGTGGTACGGACAGGGAAGGGCCGTGAGCCCAGGCTCGCTGGGGGCCAGCGCCTCCCAGAGGTGGACGAAGGCCCCGTTGAGTGGGCCATGGATGGAGACAGGGCCCAGACAAAATAGCAAACAGCAGGGAATCACGGCGGGAGCCAGGCCTTTCCTCCCTCCTCCTCCCACCTGCCAGTCGGGTCCGGAGATGGTCTCCTGCCCCTTAGTGACTGACAGCAGCCCTTTGGCAAACAAAGAGGGAGCAGGTCCGAGGCCCAGAGCTCTCTGCAGGCAGTAGTCTTTGGCTAGAAGTGAACACCGCTTTCTGTTTTCCTTTATCCATGTTGATGCTAGCCTCTCTAGGATAAAGACACGGATTTACCTTTTTAAAAAGAAATGTACTGTTTTAGTAAAATACATGAATTGTCCGAAGGAAAAACATTGTGTAAATAACAGTCTCCAGGAATAAAATCCAAAATGAAGTTTGGAAACAGTAAGTCCAATGCTGCTTCTGACACTTGAAATGCTCTCATGCCATCACTATCAGAAGATCAGCCAACTCTGTTCACACACTTCCCATGACAGGGAGCTCACTACCTACCAAAGGCATCTCCAGTCAGGTCCACTGGGAAATGCTGCTCCCAGCGGGCTCCACCCCGAGGCCAGGTCTGCAGAGCAGCTCACCAGCCTCTCTTCAGAAGAGCATGCTCTCCCTCCAGCAGCCTCCTTTCCCAGGCAGACCAGTGAGGTCCTCCCGCTAGTTCCTCATCCTCAGAGAGAACTTCTCCTCCTGGGAACACTGTTGGTAGTTTCTCCTCTTACGCGGTGGGGCCAGGAGTGGAGGCTGATATTCCAGGAGTGGGCAGACCTCGCCCCAGCTTCCAGGTGTGGATGTTTGCATGGAGGCAAGGACAAGACCAGGGACCCCCGGGGCCTGGCACGAGTGGGCAGAAGCCGGCCCTCTGAAGGCAGAGCATTTCGTAAATAACTGTGCAAATGTGGGTTCGTCCATGAGCCCCAGCACCGCCCCTCCCCAGCCCCCACAGGAAGAAGTCAGCCCCACGCCTCCTCAGTGGCTGTGTGGGCCTAAGGCTCTGTGTGTGCTCCCCCACCAGCCCCAGGTCATGCTTTGGTCATTTCTCCCTTACCCAACGGACGTCAGGACTTAAACACACATGGTTGACATTTGTAGACTTCTTTTCTTTCCTTTCCTTTTCTTTCTTTCTTTATTTTGAGAGAGAGAGCGCACGCACTTGCACGAGCAGGGTGGAGGGGCAGAGAGAGAGGGAAAGAGAATGCCAAGCAGGCTCCATGCTCAGTGAGGAGCCCAATGCAGGGCTTGATCTCATGACCCTGAGATCATGACCTTGAGCCGAATCAAGAACTGGTTGCTTAACCGACGGAGCCCCCCAGGCACCCCCTTTTTTTAATGGTGCCCCATTCTTTTAAAATGAATTCATTTTGTGAAAACTAAAAAGGAAAAACTGTGGGGTGTCAGTGTGATCTGCTGTTACTGTACTAACTTGGCAACCCCTCGGTCTCATCCCCATCCCCTGCCTCATCCCTACGGCGTTCAGGGACCTCTGAGGAAGTGTTGTCATCAGCCCCGTTTTATAGATGATGTAACTAGACTCAGAGAGATTAAGCAATGTGTTCGGGGTCACACAGGGGAGAACAGTGGTGGAATGCCAACAGGCCCTCCTTTTGGTGGCCATGTGGCAGAAAAGCCCCTCACTCCTTCCTGACGGTGCCCATGGCAGAAAGAGGATCATTCTAGAGAGAAGGCTGGATTCCCCAGGTGAGGGTGCTGGCCTCACCATGAGCCAGGGTGAGCCCCTAACCGACATCCTCCCCAATTCCCCCAGGGCCCCAGGAGGCACCAAGGAGGCCCACACCCGCCCGCAGCCCAGGCCAAAGCCAGCCTACCAGCGCCCCGGCCCGGCTCCCACCGGCCACGGGTGGCCTTTCCGAAGGGTTGGGCAGGAAACTTCACTTCCTCTCAGGGCCTCTGCCACAGCCCCCGTCCCACACGCCAGCGGCCTTCTGAGTCAGAGACCAGTCGCCACAGGGCCTGGGGACTTCACCGCCCCGCTCTGGGTTTCTGGCCTGCAGCTCGGGGGTGCCGAGTCTCTTGGGGCTGGGGAGGGATCCGTCAGGGGCAGGCGCGCTGGGCTGGGGTGCCACGGCGACCCGGGGGCGGGAGAGGCACCGCGGTCTCCGCTCCGCCCCGCCCCCGCCGCGCGCTCCCGCGGCTGTCACTTCAGGGGGCGGGCCCGGGGCGCGGGGCGGGCGCAGCCAGCGCGGCGCAGCCATTGGCCGGGGTAGGTGGGGCCGGCGGTCGCTCTGGGGCCGGGCGGGCCCGGGAGGGGATGAATGGAGCTGGGGCCGGCCGCGAGCAGCCGCTAGAGCGCGGGACGCAGCGCGACGGTCGGGTGTCGGGAAGGTGAGTGCTCGGCGGGGGGGGGGGGGGGGGGGCGGGCGCGGAGTTCGGGGCGCCATCGTGGGGCGCCGCCCGAGCGCGCGGGCCCCGGACTGCTGACGTCAGGAGCGCGGCAGGTGCCCAAGGACGCCGGGCTGGGGCCGGCGGGCTCCGGGTGGCGCCGGCAGGGCCGGACGCCGGGCACGGGCGGTGCGCCCCACGGCCCGGCTGCCTCTGGGAAATCCGAGGCAGACGCGCCCGTCGCTGCCAGCTGCCCAGGAGGAGGCGGGCGACCGGGAGGGAGGGCAGGGACGGAGCGGCGGGGCTGGTGTCCAGGGCAGGTGGCTAGGCGCGCACGCAGGCGCAGGCCCCGCTGGTCAGGGCAGGGACAGACGCGCCTCCCCGGGGTGCCCAGTGGCGGCCGGCCCTCCACCTGTGGCGGATCCGGCTGCGGCGGAGGCCAGGAGGAAATAGTCAAGCACAGAAGTTTCTCGCGGGCAGCCGGGCTTTGTTCACGCCCCTGTGCTTCGGACACCTGGGGGCAGGGTCGCGGGCGGAGACTTCCCCGCTCGCGGGGCTTTGGGGCGGGCGCGTGGGGCTGGTCCCCAGCCGGACCCACGCCGGCTGGCCCCTCTCCCAGCGCCACCGCAGGCAGCCGGTGCGGAGCGGGACTGGGGGACCCCAGCGCCCCGGTGAGGGCAGAGGGCCGGGGAGGATGGAAACGAGGATGCGGACCCGCTTTCAGCGCCCGATGGGCACGCTTGGCCGCAGACCCGGACACCGGAGGCAGACGCTGGGCTTCCACCTTTGACACGGGAGCCGGCAGCGCGACCGGAGTGGAGAGAGGCCCGCTGGGGCCCTGCGGGGGTCAGCGCCACGAGGGCAGAGACAGGCAGAGCGCACGCGCTCCCTCGTGCGCAGGGGGACTTGGTGGCGGGGCCTGTTCCTCTCCGGAGGCGGAGGCGCGGGGGAGCCTCAGTAGTTTTCCACCTGAAGGAACCAGCTTCCCAGTCGCTGTGTCTCCCTGTGATATTTGGGGCCTGGGTTCCCTCTGCCTAATCAGAAACTGGCCCTACTCAGTGAACCCAGAACAGGTCCTGCTGTGACATTTCTTTCAGTGCAGAGTGGGGCCTCACGGGGTTCAGAGGAGAGGAAGCCTCTGGTGTTAGCGGGCCAGTGTGGGACCCCGAGGGTACCAATAGTAGGAGCAGAGGAGGACCTGCTCACGGAGCAGGTAGAACGCCCCGGCCCCAAGCTAAGTGCTTTGAGCATTATCTCAGGCAAGCCTGGCAACAACGTGTGAGGTCGCTGCTGTGTCTCCCAAGTTATAGGGGAGTAAACCAAGGCACTAGGCGGTTCGGTGACTTGCCTGTGGGCACACAGCTAGTATGTGGTGGAGCTTTGGGTGACTGCAGACATTTTGCAGCTCTGTTCCTGGTAGGGAGAAGACAACCCAGGTGAGCCAGGCCTGACACAGAGCAGTGTCGCAACAGATGGGCCGACGGCTAAGGGGACTGGGGCAGTTGGCGGGGGGAGCCAATGCCCACGGGATGCGGGGAGGGGGCCTCTCACAGAGCGAGCCCGCTTTCCCAGGTTGCGCAGGGAGAGCACAGAAGGTCCTCTGGGTCAGACCCCCATGGCTGCCCCGCCTCAGTCCTGCTTCCTGCTGGGCAGGGCTGGTGGACACTACCTGGACATTTTTTATGGGGCTGCTTCCCTCCTGGGTGGCCATGGCCTAGTCTGCCCTGGGTGTGGCCCCTCAAGCCAGTCTCTGAGCAGGTCCCAACCAAGTCCCTCCCACCTCCGTGGTGAGGGAGCTGGGAGCCTGGGGGTTGGGCTTGATGATGGCCCAGTGAATGGAGGTCTTGGGGCTGATGTTCTGTCCTTGTCAGAGCACCCAATTCTGAGTAACTCCACTCAGAGTCTGGCTCTCCCTGGTCTCCAATGGACCCTTGCCTTGACAAGCCGCCTCTGCAGCCTGACCTCCGGGTCTCGGTCTGGCTTCCAAACAATCTAGAAGTCTCCGAGAGTGTTAATACAGTTCCCAGGTCAGCACTGCTGAACAAGTATCAATTCATAGCTTTGTGCACTCACGCTGACTGTGGCAGTTTTGGTCCCCAAGGCCTCCCCGTGGGTCATGGGCAGGTAGTGGAACCCGGCCTGGTGCTCATGGTCAGAAGGGAGTGGGGCAGCTAGCCCAGCAGGTACCCAGAGGGCTCGCCCGGCCATACTTCTGCTTTCTCCGTTGTGGACAGAGACCACAGAAATATTCCCTCCTGAGCCACGTGGCCTCCTGTTTTCAGGCGTGGCAAAGAGCCCATTGTCTGCTTTTGGAAGGGGATATACAATAATCCTCAGAACCTCCCAGCTGCTTTTGTTCTGGGACATTGAGCTGCTTGTCTGGCTTCAGCATGAGGGTGGCATGTGGGAGCCCACTTTAGGGCAGGACCCAGTCTCCACCATGGCAGGTAATCAACAGGCCCATCAGGACCCCACCCCTGTAAGCGGGAAGGAGGCACCAGCTCCGTCTCTGGTGACCAGGGCTCTTGTGTTGTGGGTGGACCCTGGGTCCTGTTAGCAGGGGAAAAAACTGGCCTGCTGGGCCCTGGGTCACCTCCCCTCCTTGGCTGGTCATGGGGACTCTTCCTGCTGCAGCCCTTAGCCTGCTGTCCTCAGACACCCCTCATTTCCCCTTGGTGGCCATGATGCAGCCCCCTCCCACCAGGATGACACAGAATTAGCCTCTCGAACCACATTTCTGGGGGCGGGTGGACACTTTTCACAAACCACGTGCCTTTTGCAAAAGCTGCTCACAGCGCAACCAGGCGAGGCCCACTGAGGACCAAGCACAGGGTCCGGAGAATCACAGGCTCCTGGGCCGGGGAACATCTCACACGTCCTCTCCACCAAGGGGGCCACCTTTTTCTCCAGGAAGCCTTGGGGGTACCCAAGGTGTTGCTCCTTGGCCCAATGCCTTTTAGGGCTTGGGATCAGCTGGGCTGAGTGGCACCCCATTCCCACCCCAAGCTTATGTGCGGTCCGTGCATTTCGTCATGGTGGTCTGCCTCTCAGCAGATGCCCTGGGGCTGGTGCTTGGACCCACGGGCCTACGAGGCCACCTGGACCTGGCTGACCCCGCCTGTGCCCAGACAGGCCCATTATGGGACAGAGCCAATGCCCCAGCACCTCCAAACCCTGTGAGGGCCCTGCTGCAGGTCTTCATTTTTCATGAACCCACTAGGAGGAGAGGGGCTCACTCTCTCCTCCCCATGATGGCACACTTTTGTTGGAGGGGAGAAATGCAGAGAGGCCCACCACCTGCCCGAGGTGGGAACAGCGCCTGGCTGCAAGAGCCTCTCTCTGTCCCCTCCATGGATCAAATGTTACGGGTTGGGAAGACAAGTAAACTTGTACTCGCCTCTCTGTGTCCATCCTGCCCTCCCCACACGTCTGCCTGCTGGTGGAGCCGGGTGGGGAGCAGAGAGTCCCAGCAGAGTACCCCCCAAGGGACGGGTCCTCTGGCTCTCTATCAGACAGTCCATTGTTGGCTTCCATGCAAAGTGGCCAGCTTCCTGCCCACTCACTTGTGCATGGTCACCAGGTATGCAAATTCGGTGGGGGAGCAGGCACTGCTGCAGCCACCCCAGATCCTGCCACCCGGTGTCTGCTCTATAAATAGCTTTGAGCCCCATCTTCAACAAGTGAAAGCTCCCTCCACTCCCTCAGTCAGAGGAAGAGACACCACCATGGACCTAGGAGGCAAGAGAAGAGGGCTGTCTGAAAGACCTCCATGGGTCACGGAGGGAAGGACCCAGGGTCACGGGGCAGGGGAGGACCCAGGGTCACGGGGGGCAAGGACCCAGGGTCACGGGGCGGGAGGAGGACCCGGGGTCACGGGGAGGGGTTGGGGAAGGACCCAGGGTCACAGGCGGGGTAGAGGAAGCATCCAGGGTGTGAGGGGGCAAGGGCGAGAGAAGGGCAGAGGACAGGGTGGGGACCCATGGAGCGGGAGCTCAGGCAGGGCTGCCATGCGGTGTGTGGCACATCATGGTGACATGGGCTTGGCTGTCAACCTCAGAGCAACCAGGTGCAGGAAGAGGGGGACCTACTGGCTGGAGCATAGAGAGGAAGCAGAAACGAAACCTGTATGTGCCCCCAGCTGCCACATCCCCAGCGAGCGGGGCTCAGGATGGAGCCTGGGAGCACCCCGGCCCTAACGTGGAAGGGCACTAGTCACCCTCGGGCCCCCCTGGGGGCGTTTGCTGGGCCAGAGCCAGAGTGTCCCGGGAGCCAGGCAGAGGAGGACCAGACGTCGTGGTGCTGGGTGACCCTGTGCCCCTCCCCCCGCTAGGTCTGCAGACAGCCCTGCGCGAGCATCTAAGGGGTACAGAGGTGGGCAGCCCTGGACTGAGACTAGGGCCCAGCTCTCGGGGACGGGGCTATGGCGAGCCACCCACGGGGGCCACTGGCTTCTCATGCCGCAGCTGTTGGGGGCCTCTGGTGGGGTGGGGGAGGAGGAAGTGGGCCCTGGATTTCTTGCAGCCTAGGGGCTCAGACTCCGAGAAGTGCGGCTGACGGCCAGGCCAATAGACCTGTGGTCTCCTCCTGAGTGAGCACGCACGTGCACACACACACACACACACACACACCACACACACGTGCACACGCACGCCCTTGCCCCTCCCACCACAGCCCCAGGTGCAGAGCATCTGGCTGGAGACTCCAGGGTACATATTAACCTCCCCGCTAATCCTGAAGGGCTCCTCTCCCTGCGGGAACAGACGGAGGACTCCTGGCCATGGGGGGGAGACTCCCAAGGACCGGGGACAGGCCTGGAGGGTGGGATAAGGTCCCCGCAACAGCGGGCTCCCTGGGCAGGAGGATGCGCGGTCTGCGTCTTTCGGGCCTGGGAAGCCATCCAGGGCCTCCGCAGAGGAGCTCACAGCCTCATTGTTTCCCCACGAGGGCAAAGGCCACAAAGCAGCAGGGAGGGGCTGCCCAGTGTGTGAGCGGGCACCCCAGACAGAGCCCCCAATCCACTCTAATCACAGGGGAGGGGGCTCGTTCCTGCTGCTGGCACTCCCGCACCCCTGGCTCCGTGGTGGGAGGCCCCGGCCCCTGACACGTGTGCATGGCTGAGGGCTCAGCCACGACCAGGCCCACAGAATGCTTACGAACGGTGATGGTGGCAGGCGCCCTGCCAGGTGCCCTGGCCCCGAAGCCCTCCTGGGGCCCCTGCAGGCCAGCTCCAAGCTGCACGCCTCTCACCTCTGCAGTTCTCATTTGGAGCTGGGGCCATTTGCAGCTGATGCTAACGTGACCTCCCCAGGCATAGGGGGCTTGGTGCTCCTCCCGGATAGGACCGTGTCCTGGAGGTCCCCAAACCCCAGTGCCCAGTCACGGGCCTTGCAGACAGCAGGTGTTGTGTGGAATTACCTGCTGCATGACTCAGGGTTCTCCAGAGAAACAGTCAAGAGGAAATATATATATTAATAGCTTTATACATATTTTATATCTTTACGTGTATCTTTATATATATTACTTATATGTTATATATAAATATGCATATTTATATATTATATATTATATATAAGATAAAGATTTATTATTAGGAACTCAGCCCATGCAATTATGGAGCTTGGCAAGTTCCCAAGTCTGCAGTCGTCGAGCTGGAAACCTGGGAGAGGAGAGGTAAGGGTGTGGTTCCACTGGCAGGGTGGGGCTCAAGAACTGGGAAGAATGACGTCCTAGTTCAAAGGTAGCCAGGCAGAGAAATTCAGCGAAGGGTTAGCCCTTTTGCTCTATTCAGGCATTCAACTGTTCGGATGAGGCCCACCTGCATTGAGTCCATGAATCCAAATACTAATCTTCTCTAGAAACACCCTTGCAGACACACATGGAATGCTTGGCCGATGGGGCACCTCCTGGCCCACCAGACTGACAGGGGGAGTCCGCCATCATGCTGCATCAGACCGTAGCTCTGGGTGGAGGAGGGGGAGGGGCTGCCAGGAGTGAGAGGCCCTGGGGGTCTCTTGGGTGAGGATACCTGTGGATGGCACCTGGAGCCCCCAAGGGGTGGGGGCGGCCTCTCGGCCTGTCCCTCCTGCCAAGCGCTCTCTCTGCTCCTCGGGTCCCCATTGGCCCGCCTCCCGCCTCCCAGGAGCTCCTGTCCTCTGCTGTCCGGCTGTGTTGCCGGCCCCCCTGCTCCAGTACCGCTCAGCACCTCAGCATCAGCTGAACGGGATGTCGGCCCCCACGGAAAGTGCCCGTGCCTCCGCTCTGCAGTCTGGCCTCCTCAGCAGGTAGAAAGCAGACACATTTTGTTCAGACCAGTTCCTGGTGGACATGCTCACAGGGCTCCAGGAGGAAGGACCATGGTGCCCGGTCCTCCTCGGGGGGGCTAGTTCCCCTCCATGTGGTGCGCCACTGGGTCCTCCAGCCCCTGCCACCTTCTCCCCGGCTTGCCCGCGGGGGCCTAAGATACAAACTAAAGGCAGTGGCCACAGAGCCGGTGGCCTGGCCTTAATGTGGGTCAGCCGATGCTGCCTGGGCGGCCGGCAGGAAGGGCAGCCGGGAAGTCACCTCCTCCCAGCTGACCACACTGACCACACTGGGTGTCAGCTCTGCCCATCTTGGGAGCAGATCCTGGAAAGAAACTGTCCGTCAGCGACCTGGGTCACACCCCCATATCCCAGCAGGGATCCCTTGCCCACAAGGGAGCTGATGAGCAGGAGACTGAGACAGGGCAGCTCTGTGCCCATCCAACCTGCTCTCTGGGCTCGGCCAGGCCGGCCACGATGCTCCCCTGCATTGTTGCTGGTTCCCCCGCAGGCGGGTCCCACCGCAGGCCTCTATGGTGAGGTGGCGATCCTCGGGCACACACAGCGTCCTTTCACTTCAGACCCAGCTCGGCACAACCATCTGCTCATCCACGTCCAGAGCCGTCTCTGGCGCTCCACGCACATACTGGTGCCCAGATCTGCCCAGATCCTGGTGCAAACTCGGAAATGTCCTCTGGAAGTCCCACGATACTCAGGACCATCCTGGTGGCTGGGAGACTCCAGGTGTCACAGGTCCCTAGACTCACTCAGGCCCCAGCCGCCGGCCTGCGGACGGAGGGGACGATTCCAGGCACAGCACCCTGCTTCCCTACAGGGTAGCCCCGGGAGGGCCAGCCTCCCCATGTCTGATCAAGAGCCTTGGTGAGGGTGAGAGCCTTCCAGACAGTGCAGGAAAACTGGGGCAGAACTCCAGGCGTAAGAAAAGTTTGCAGAGGCTCTGTCAGAGCGAGCTGACCTGCCTGGGGGCGGGAGCAGTCAGGCTCCTGACGGGAGCCGCTGGAGGAGGCCTCCCTGGAGGAGGCTCGTGGCCCCACGGCTCTGAGTGCTGCCGTTCGATTCTTATGTGCAGGCAGCGGCCACCAGTGGGTCATCTGGCTAATAATACCCCAGATTGGATTTTCAATTTGCTAATTTAAATAATGTGATGCGTATGACTTGGCTTGAGCTTTATATATTCATGTCCAAGATCCATAGCTGTCGGTTCTGGGAAAACTTCGCCACTGACCTGGAGCTGCACGTTGGTGTTTTCCTGTGGCTTTCGGTTTCAAAAGGGAGAGCTCTTCCCTCGTGGCCGTCCCTAATCACAAATGCTAGCTATCCGGCCACCTCCCGAGCCCTGCCGTGGGCCCCACCCTCCGTCACCTGCCCCTGCATCTCTCCTGCAGAGGTGGGGCCAAGGGTCACAGCCCAGCATGCGAGGCAAGCCCAGAGCGGAGGGAGCAGGTGTCTGATGGCGGCTGGTGTCGAGATCACTTACGGGGGATACTGACCCATGAAGCATTCCCGAGGACTTACGGGGGATACTGACCCAGGAAGCATTCCCAAGGGCCCGGTACTGACCTTTCATGCCCCGCAGGCTGCTGGGGGCCTTCCTGAGCTCCCCGTGGCCCCCGTGACCCCTGTGGCCCCTGGCCCGGTTGAGGTTCCTGTGCTTTAGGGCCTGTCCCAGCCAATGGTCCTGCATCGTGTGTGTGGTTTATGTGTGAGCAGGTGTTTATGTGTGCAAAGACGCAGATAGCTATGTGTGCGCATGTTGATCTGCACGCACACGTGTGTGTACATGTGTGCACGCGTCTAGAGGAAAACACACCGTGACGCCAGTCAGCACAGGGTAGCCTCTGGACCTTGGAATTTGGGGTAATGTCGAGGCTTTGTGGTGTTTCTCGGTGTGCTGTTTCGGCAGCCCGTCTGAGCTGTGGGGCTGGGAGGTGCCAGGGCTCGCGCTGGTGGCTGTGTTCTGCGAGGCTCTGCCGGGCGCGGGCGTCGGCGTGTGCGGGAGGCGGCCTCCGTGACTGCCGGTTCCAGCGCTGGGCCACGTGCGTGAGGAGCTGCCTGTCCACTAGGGCTTCTTGCAGGAGCTGGCCCTCCCAGCTCTGCTCGTATGCGAGCCGGGCCTTGCGGCCACATGGGGCTGACTGCCGTGGAATTTTGCCAGACATGCACAGCCTTGGCGCTCGGCTGCAGAGAGCCTGGGGGCACCCGTGCCCACGGTGAGCAGCCAGCTCCGGACGCGAATGCCACGTGACCAGTCACAGTTCTTTCACTACGGTGTTGGTGAGGACAGCCGTGACGCACACGCGGGCTCCGAGGTGTCTATTAAGCTCGGTGGCCACCTCCCCTCAGGCCTGTGGCCCCCTGAAAACCAGGCCACACGTGACAGCTCTTGGCATCCCCAGGGGCTGGTGACTTTCCCACGGCTACCTTAACAAAGCTCCGTAAACCGGGGGCTTAAAGCCACAGAACTTTATTCTCTCCCAGCTCTGCAGGCCAGAGTCTGAAATCAGGTGTCCGCGGGGCTGTGCTCCCTCTGGAGGCTCCAGTGAGGGCCCTTCCCGCCTCTTCCAGCTCCTTGCCGCCCAACCCCCGCGCTTCCTTGTGGCTTCACGTACCTTCCCTGTGTCTTGTCTTCTACGGACACTTGTCGCTGGATTAGGACCCACCTCAACAGATGACCTCATCTCAAACCATTAATCACATCGGCAAAGACACTTCTTCCGAATACGGTCACACTCAGTGTCTGGGTGTACCCGTCTTTTTGGGGAGACTCCCATTCAACCCCCTCCAGGCCCCCCGTGCCGGGCCCAACAAAGCCGTACTCCATACTCGGCGGCTGCCGACAGAATCGGATGGCAGGAGCCTCTCCCAGCGTCCACCCGACACCATGGGCTCTGTGCATGGTGGGGGGCAGGGAGTCCCCGTGGCCTGGTGAACCTGGATCTGAGGACACTTCGGGGTCCCGAGTCACCACTAACGGGGCCCCAGCCCTGGGCGAGGCCAGCAGGCAGCTCCCCAAGCCTCAGAGCACGAGCCGGGGGTGTTTCTGTGCCCCCCACGGCCTGAGGCTCCCGGCTCCCGGAAACAGCCAGGCTTCAGACCCGCCGGGAACCTCTGAATATGAAGTGGCCCAACCCAAAGGGTGAAGGGTATATCAGTGTCCTGGGGCTGCCACACGAAGGACCACAGACCCACGGCTGAAACACCAGGCCTTGATTGTCTTAGTTCTGGGAGCGGTGCCTGAGAGGGAGGTGTGGCCACGACCTGCTCCAGGCCTCTTTCCTTGCAGGTGGACCGTGTTCTCATGTGCTGTCCACCCGTGTCCAGGTCTCCCCTTTCTCTACGACCCCAGTCACAGCCAACTGGGGCCCACGCTGACGATCTTAGTCACCTCTCTAAGGGCACCGTGTCCCAACACCCTCACAGCTGAGGTGGCTGGGGGTTGGGGGTGTGCAGGGGGCCCTGGGAGCCTCGGGAGGCAGGATTACCTGACCCCAGCCCAGTTCCTTTGGGTCGGGGGAAGCGAGGGCCCAGGTGGGGTTCCGGGCACAGGGCCGGGCTGGGAGCTGCAGACAGAGGGAGTGTTGGTGCCCTTTCTTCTTAACTTGTCCACGTGGCTGCACACGTGTCTTGTCGTGACGTCTTGAAAACCTGCCGTGGGCAGCGAGCCCAGTGACCCTCCTGCGGGGCGAGACCCTGCTTCTACCCCCTCCCTCGTTGCCCTCCAGACCCTGGACTAAAATGAATGCTGGAAGGGTGTGAGGCTGGACAGTGTGGGGACTGTGTCCACACGGGGCAGAGAGCATGGCTCACGCCGGCCGAGCAGAGGCCGCGGGGGGCAGGGTGGGTCAGGGTGGTCCAGGGGCCCACACAGGCATCGACTGTGGCCTTGTTCAGGTGTGTGGGTCCAGGAGGTGTGGCCCTGGATGCAGGAGGGGGCTGGTCGGGGAAGATCAGCGCCATCAGACTGGGGAGCAGGCAGCAGAGCCATCGGCGCCCAAGGGAGCGGGCCGGGGGGCGGGGGTGTTCCCGCCGAGATGTCCGTGTGTTCAAGGGTCTGTGTAAGCTTTGTAACCAGAAGCTCTTCTCACAGAACAAACCAAACACCGGAATACCGTTCGGCGGCTCCCACAGCTGCCCCCAGCACCCCCTGGACAGAGATGCCTCAGCACTCGACGGGGGACAAGCCCTTGGTCTCCGTGCCGCAGCTGGTCTTCCCAAGCCCACCCTCGGCCACGGACAGCGAGTGCGGCCACAGCCCCCCCAGCAGGCGGGTGTCCCTCGGCTCGCCCCCGGGCCACGGCACCCCCTGTCCCGCCGCGCACAGCCCCCCGGACTCCTGCAGCCAGCCGCTGTGCCCGCCGCTGGCTGAGAAGCACGGCTGCCGGGCGCCCCCCGAGATGCACTACGTGGCCGCCGGGCCACAGAGCGTGGCATGCGGCTGGTGGGCCTTCACGCCCAAGTGCCTGCAGGCCTTCAACACGCCCAGGGGCTTCCTGCTCTTCCTGTGTGTGGCGGCCTTCCTGCAGGGCATGACGGTGAACGGCCTCGTCAGCACGGTCATCACGTCCATCGAGCGCCGCTACGACCTGCCCAGCTACCAGAGCGGCCTCATCGCCAGCTCCTACGACGCGGCCGCCTGCCTGTGCCTCACCTTCGTCAGCTACTTCGGGGGCAACGGGCATAAGCCCCGCTGGCTGGGCTGGGGCGTGCTGGTCATGGGCGCTGGCTCGCTGCTGTTCGCACTGCCCCACTTCACCGCGGGCGCCTACGAGGCAGAGGCGGCCGAGGGCGTCGGGACGTGCCGGGCCAACCGCAGCGTGGCGTGCAGGGACAGCGCCTCGGGCCTGGCCGGCTACCGGCTGGTCTTCATGCTGAGCCAGTTCCTGCACGGCGTCGGCGCCACACCGCTCTACACGCTGGGCGTCACCTACCTGGACGAGAACGTCAAGTCCAGCTACTCTCCTGTCTACATCGGTGAGTGGGCTGCTGAGGCCGCGGGGCGGGCGCGTCCACGCCGCTGACCTGCCTTTCCTCGTTGGCCGCGCGGTGGTCCCGGGGGAGGTCGCGGGGGAGCACGGGCCTCCCTCGGGTGCTGGGGTCAGCCAGCCGCCCACGGCCCGCAGGGGCCGCGCTCGAGCCTCATGCTCCCGCGGAGATCCCCACGTTTCCTTAGAGTGAGATCCCTGGGTTTCAACCTCGGGCCGCCCACTTCCCCGAGTCCCTCCTGCCAGGCCAGGCGTCCCCGGGGCCTGGCCACACCCTGTCTGCTGACTCCGGCCTGCTCGTTTGCACCTTGGGCTCTGTCGCTCTGAGTCGCCGAGCGCTGCCGGCCCAGGGACGCTGGGGTCCCGTCACTCCGGTGAGGCGCTGGTGGGCCTGTGGTGCCGAGCGGAGGCACCCTCGTCCCGCAAAACGAGGCCCTCGGGATCTTTGCTCTCTCAAGGGAGAGGGAGTCCAGATGCCGCGTGCGTTTGGCTTTGACAGAAAAACTGTAGAAGCCCTTTTAAAAGTTCGCAGCAGGGGCGCCTGGGTGGCTCGGTGGTTGGGCGTCCGGCGCTTGATCTCGGCTCAGGTCTTGATCTCAGGTTGTGAGTTCAAGCCCTGCGTTGGGCTCCCCACTGGGGGTGGAGCCTGCTTAAAAAAACAAAATAAAATAAATAAGTAAAAATAAAAAGTGCAGCTAGATCTCGGACACAGTGGAGGCTGCACGGATGCAAACCCTGGTCTGAAGGGTCAGTGCCGTGGGGCAGAGGGCGCAGAGGTGCGGACTGGGGGGCTCCTGTCAGGTGGCCCCTCCACAGCTCTGCCTCTCTCCGCAGCGACCTTCTACACGGCAGCCATCCTCGGCCCCGCTGCTGGCTACCTGATTGGAGGCACCCTGCTGAACGTTTACACAGAAATCGGCCGCCGGTGAGTGCCCTGGGCTCCCCCTGCCCCTGGGGGACAGCACCCCACAGTGAGGCCGGGGGGGTCTCCCCGGCCTCAAGCGGGAGGAAGCCCGGGGCTGGGCCTGCTCTGGCGGGGCCCGGGGTCGGTGGGGGGGTGGTATCCCTGAGCGCAGGCCTGGGGGCGGGGACAGCCTGGCGGGTCGGCAGCTTCCCGGACCAGGCGGCAGCAGGTCACCGTTTCTCTGATGCCCTTTGCGGAACAGACAGCGGATTTTCATGCTGCCGTTGCGATTCATCTGTGTGGGGTTTTCCAGCCAGGTGTCCTTAATTCAACCCAGTTCTGACAGACTTCCCGGAGTCGGTGCAGACCCCGCAGGCTAAGGCTCAGCCCCAGGAGACCCGCCCCCCCGTGTCAGATGCCAGCCTCAGATGCTGGGTACCCCCAGCTTCCGTCCAGCCCGGCTACAAATCGGTGGTTCCGCGACCTCGTCCTTGGGCGTGATAAGCTGCTAGAACGGCTCACAGAACTCGGGAAGGCACCTCACTCACTAGATTACCAGTTTATTAAGCAGATTATGAGCCCGGAGCCACCAGCTGGAAGAGACGCGGAGGGCAGGTGTGGGAGGGAGTGCGGGCTTCCGTGCTGTGCAGCGAGTCACCCCCACCCCCGCCTGGAGGCTCTCCAAACCCCCGGCTAAGGTTTTCATGGACCAGCGTGCAGATGGATGCCCGGCGTAGGTGCCCTGAATGCACATGGACAGGACGCTGACCCCACACGCCTCTCCCCACAGGACGGAGCTGACCACCGAGAGCCCGCTATGGGTCGGCGCCTGGTGGGTGGGCTTCCTGGGCGCGGGGGCTGCCGCCTTCCTCATCGCCATCCCCATCCTCGGGTACCCCCGGCAGCTGCCAGGTGGGTGCGTCACTCTCTCCCCACTTGGGCTGGGCGGGGCCCCCGTCCTGCTGACCACGGGCACCGTCCACCCCTGTGGCTTCTCCCCGTCTGAGGCACGCAGGATGGGCTTGTGGCAGCCGGAGCACGTGCCCCTTCTGCCTCCTTCCGTTTCTCCTGGTCCCACGGTGTGTCCTGCCGCGGGCTCTCCACCCCCCTCCTCTCTGTCATCGGCCAGTGGTCACCATGCTGCAGCCCCATACCCCACCTGTCCCCGTGCCCTCCATCCAGGGCACCTCCCCAGACCTGGGAACAGGGAGGGGCCTCAGGCAGAGCCCTCGGTCCCTGGCTCCCGCTGACATCTGCGGCCTTCCAGGCTCCCAGCGCTACGTGGTCATGAGAGTGTCTGAAACACACCAGCTGAAGGACAGTGGTCACAAGGCGGCCAGCAACCCCGACTTCGGGAAAACCATCAGAGATCTGCCTCTGTAAGGACCTTATGGGGGGTGGTGTGCGCCTCTCGCCTGTGTCCCTGTGTCCTGAAGATCCTTGGGGGTCCCACGCATCCTGGATCTTGACCCCAGGCTAGGAGAGTCCATGTGACCCCTCCAGGGCCACGTGGCCAGCGCACAGCTCCTAAACCTCCCCCGTGGCCCAGTGCACGCCAGGTCTCGCCCCAAAACTGAGAGACTAAGGCGCGGTGGCTAGAGCCCTCTGGGGCTGGAGCTGCGGAGGGCTGGCCCCAGTGGGGGCCAGGGCTCCAGCTCCTCACTCTGCTGTGTCCTCTGACCATTCCACTAAGGTGACACTGGCATGGACTCTGGGCTCGAGCCCCCTCTGTGCCTCGAGGTGGCTGAGGACCCTGGGAGCAGGGACCCTGGGGGGAGCAGGACAGTCTCCGGCTCGCTGCCCTCACAGCCCTGCACCAGCCCCTCCTTCTGTGCTCCCCTCTTTCTCTTTGTGTGTGACCTGGCCTGGCTTTGTGGTCTTCACACACCATCGGGATGAAAAGATCCCTGGCCTGCTCTGGTCTCAGAGAAACGGGACCAGGGCGGCTCCTGGCTGCCCAGCACCCCTCTTCACAGGACCAGGCACTCCACAGGGGACCTCTCCCATGGAGGGTCACCAACCCGGCTCCTTGGCCTCACTGAGCACCCACCTGCCCCTCCGGGAGCCTGGGGCCTGAGCCCAGGAATGGCTGTGTTTCACGGGCCTCCTGGGGCCGGGGGCTGTTAGAGGTGGGAATGAGTCCCCGTTGTCTTTCTTCGCCATGGGGAGGTGAAGGGGGATCAGGGTCAAAGGTGGCCTCAAGGGAAGGCCCCATGCCGTCCACTGTCCGCTGCTTTGCTTCCCTCATGCAGAGGAAATGGCTGTCATGCTAAGGGTGGAGGGGTGGATGGCCCCGGACCCATTTAGGGCTTTGTTCTCCTGCTTCCCACTTCCTGTGATACCACCAAGAGCTGCCCGCTCTTGAGGGTGCCCCCAGAGCAGGCTGAGCTGGCCCAGGGCCGCGCTGGCCAGGGGTCCAGGAGCTTCTCCAGCACCCACGGTGGAGCTGCCCTGAGCTGGAGCAGAACCTCCATCCCCTGCACACAGCGCTAGGGCCCCAGCATGTCAGGGGACAGCGGCCGCGGGGAGGTTTGTGCCCAGGCTTAGTTCCCCAAATCAGTTGTTGGTAAGAAATCCTGGAGCGCATGACCTCGTTACCATCACAACTAGTTCTCTGAGCAAATTCAACACAAGGATCTTAGCAGAGCATCCTACAGTCTGGGATTAAGAAACACGGAAGTCTGCACGCCACAGGTGAGGGTGGCCCCCTCTCCGAGCCTAGCCGAGTGCCCCAAAGCCTGGGCGGGTCAGAGCAGGGCCCAGGGAGGCGACCAGCCAGGCCCAGGGCATCCCCACACCTGAGAGCCCGACAGAGGAGGTCCGGGGGAGGGGCAGGTGCAGAGCGCAGCCGAGCCTCTGCCCGCCGGCGCCCACGCTGGGGGCGGCTCCTTCACTTCCTGGACGTGGGACTCAAGTACCGAACCAAAGAGAATTGTTTTCAGTCTTCAAGCCTGAAAGTCAATTTTGCTGAGAACCAGGGTGGGGAATGGCACCTGCAGTGAGTCTGAGCGCCCCCCGGCTGAGACGCCCGAGCCGAGGGGAGGGTCTGTCCGTAGCTCCCTCCCGGCTGCCAGCTCGAGGTCCCGGTGCAGAGGCTAATTATGGCTGCATTGCACGTTCCGACGTTTCAAAATCCAGTTTGTTGCCGGCCGGTGACCTGAGAAGGAAGAGCATTTGAGTGTGAAGGTGTTTGCAGTTGCGATCCGCCAGCTGGCGTGGGGATGACCAGCGGCGCCCGTGGAAGCATGGTGCGGGGCTCCCGAGGACGGCAGGGGCACCTGTTCAGTTATAGAACAGCTCTGAGCTGCAGACCCGAGAATTTCAGTCCAGGAGGGCTACTCCGAGCCGCCCCCAGCGGCCGGCGGACGGTGGTCCTTTATGGCCGGGATCTGCTTTTTCGTAGTGCAGGAGAGGGAGGGTCCGTCCTGCCAGGACCTGGGGCTCCAGGGAAAACTCTGCCCCCCGCCCACCTCACTCACCAGCCCCAGGGCCGGGGACAAGCTAGTCCAGGCACCTGCTGCCCGCGGCGGGACGGCTGGGGACGGCGCAGGGAATCGGGATGTGCAGGCGGCCAGAGCCTCGCGTGTGGGGCAACGGGCTGCCCCACGAAGGCTGAGCGTCTTTACTGCCAGACCCCCCGTGGCTGCGATTTTTGTATGTTTTCCACTCAGCTCTGCTCGCTCCCTTCAGCACCCTGTAAGGACAGTTTGTTCTGTGCCCCTCATGACGTTTAACGGCCAGGTAGAGTCACGTGTGTAACCAGCACTCAGGCGCTAGCCCTGCTCGGCCCGACCCCCTAACAAGATGCAGAACCCCAGTTCAGCCAGAGCGAGTGGCCCTCAAAGAAACTGCGCTCATCCCGAGGGCAGGCGTTGTGGGGCAGGGTCGGTGCCCAGCCGCTCCCTCGGGGACGCGGAGGAACAGCCGCCAGAGCCCACGCCCAACACTCACAGGGTTGGCTGCAGCGAGGTCGGAGGCCAAGTGTCCCCAGGGCCATGAAGGGGTCCCACTCCCAGTCCTCAGAGGGGAAGCAAGGCCAGTTTCACTGGGGAATCAGCAGGCCAGGTGCAGGTGGCCAAAGTCAAGATCCTTCCTTAGGACCCGGCAACACCACTCCCAGCAAGTACGCACCAAGAGAAACTGGGGGGCCAGCCACCCCCAGCCTGAGCCTCCTTGGAGGGGATCCTCTGTCCCCCCTTCTCCAGGGCTGGTGGTTGAGAAGGGACCGCACCCCCTGGTGCCCATTCCCCTTCCACGGGGGCCTGGCCAGTCCTGGACTTGGGGACGGCACCTCCCCCAGCCCCCGGCTCCTGGTTCAGGCCATCTGCCGGTCACCACAGCTGCCCCCCAGGTGACTGAACGGTGCCGTAGGGTCTCCCCGCGCTGGAGAGGGGGAAGGCTCTTCCCTGGTTTACCAGCTGTCTTTCCTGGGGCCCATTCTCCACCAGCTGAAGCCCAGCCTCACACCTTCTCTTGATTTCTCTGGGACGGATATGGAGCGACGACAGCTTACCAGCCCACTCCACTCCCCTCCTGGACCTGGGGCTCTTTGTACTCAGGCGGGAGGGACCATGGCCCTGGGAACAGCACTTCTGCACACTCTGCTCTGGTCCACTCTGACCCTCTGTCTCTTCTCTCTTCCCCATCCAGCTCCATCTGGCTCCTCCTAAAAAACCCCACATTCATCCTGCTCTGTCTGGCTGGGGCCACCGAGGCCACGCTCATTGCCGGCATGTCCACCTTTGGCCCCAAGTTCCTGGAGTCCCAGTTCAGCCTGAGCGCCTCAGAAGCCGCCACCTTGTTTGGTGAGAAAACTCGCGGAATCTTGGGGGTCCTCTGACTTTTCGTGAGTTCTCAGATGAGGGAAGGGTGTTTGGAGTATCTTTTAGAAGTCCAGCTGTACACGGGAGGGCTCGCTGGGCGTGTGGTCCTGCAGGGAAGGCCCCGGGAGCAGGTGTGGGGCTGTTTGTCAATGTCACCATGTGGATCCGATGGTCCTCCCCGAGAGGTGGGGAGCGCTGACCACAGCGTGCTGGCCAGTTCTCGGTGGACCCGTCCTGGTGGGGATCCGCTCTAGCTGGGAGGGTCAGGGGTGGGCCCAGCTCATCTGTGCTGCTCCCCACCCAGGGCCTGGGCCTTCGTCGTCCCTGGCTTGCTGCAGAAAAGGTTTGGGTGGCAGCACCGCCCTGAGCACCTGGATGATCGGGCTTAGCCATGCCCATGAGCCAGGTGGCTGGTGTCCCAGGATTTCCTGGGACCATGAGGTTGGAGTCCCTGGGCCTGCCTGACCGGAGCCATTCTGTGGCCAGAGGCAGCTCGGACTCCTGAGGAGAATCAGGGGGCCCTCCTTAGACCCTCCTGCCGCTGTCCCACCAGGCAGGAGGGGTGTGGGAGTGGTCACCAGACATGGGGTCAATGCCAGGCACAGGGTCCATGCCAGACGTGGGGCAGATCCTGGCCAGAGGGGTCAATGCCATGTGTGAAGGTGGGGTGCATGTGGGTAGCACGTGGGCCAGCACAGGCTGTGCCCCAGCCCTCGCGGTTCTGTTCCTGGCACGGGGCGTGGGGGTTCGATTAGGGACCCCATCCCCCCTTATCTAATGCCCCCAGACACCCCTCCTTGCCTGGCCTCTCTGCTGACCTCACATGCCCAGACCTCTATCCACAACTGCCTCCCCTTCCCCAAAGCGGCCACACAAAACATCCTCCAGGGCCCCCATGCTTCACCCCGGAGGTGTAAGGGGCCCATGCCAGAGCTGGCCTTGGTCATTGCTGGAGAGACAGGCCCACCGATCCCTCACCCCTGTCTGCACTTTGTCCTGGGACAGCCTGGGAGCCATTCATCCCACCTGGCCACGGTGTCTCCAAATGTGGCTCGCGGCTGGACGCAGCAGGAGCTGTGGTGGGCAGGGGACACGTTGTCCTGGGGGCCTCCCCATCAGGCGGGCAGGGGCCATTGGGCTCTCCTCCTCCCAGGCCCGCCCCTGCGTCCTTCCGCCTCTGGGCAGCCAGGTGTCCTTCCTGAAGGCCCCTGGACCAATGCTCCCCCAGCGGCCCCCCGTCCAGCGGCTGAGCACTCAGGTCAGAGCCAAGTGCTGCCACATGGACAGACGGATGGCTCTGGGCCTCAGTCTCCCCACCTGTAGCGTGGAGATGAGAAGACCCCGTGGGTTGCGGGCCCCACCCCTGCGGCCCTGAGGACCGCGCTGAGCCCCTCCCTCTCCTGCAGGGTACCTGGTGGTGCCAGCCGGTGGCGGCGGAACATTTCTGGGTGGCTTCCTTGTGAACAAGTTCAAGCTCCGCGGCGCAGGCATCATCAAGCTGTGTCTGCTCTGCACCCTGACCAGCCTGCTGGCTGTCTTTGTGTTCTTCATCCACTGCCCCAACGTGCCCATGGCCGGTGTGACGGCCAGCTACAGCGGCAGGTAAGGGCCGGGCAGCGCCTGGGCAAAGCGGGGCCCCCAGCCCACCTGTCGGGAGCACCAGTGGCCCCAGGGGCTGGGGGAGGTGGGGTTGGCCCTCGGGCACTCTTTGGAGAGGCCCATAGCAGCAAGACTCACTCACGGTTTGGAGAGGCCCATAGCAGCAAGACTCAGGCTCACGGTTGCTCAGAGACAGCCCAGCGTCGGCCCTTGGGAAGCCCTGGGCTCTGTTTCAGCCCTGAGCCCAGGGTTCTTGTCTGAAAACGAGACCATGATCACCCAGCTCCTCTCCACGTGTGCACATGGAAAGAGGCCCAGGGTCGGCTCTCACGTGTCACCGCGTCATGGGGACGTGAGAACAGCAGCCCCCCGATGGCAAGAGGGGAATATGTCAAGCAGGCGCCGGCCACCTGCCCGTGGGCCGGGCGGGCCCCTCCCGGGATTCCCTGCGGAACTGACCGGCCACACAGGGCGCAGTGATGCCGTGGGGTGCAGTCCTCTGACGGGGTTGGTGGGGAGGCGACAGGCTACACGGCCCACGAGGGCCCTGCCACCACGGGAGGGGGGCGGCAGCTGGCCCTGGGGCCGGCCGCAGGTTACAGTGCTGAGGGCAAGCTGGAGGGGCCGGATGGTGGTTTAGTGTTTCCCATTTGAGTGGAAAAGAGAAGAAAGCGTGTGTGTCCGTGACCACCGCTGTGTGCGTGCACACACGATCCGTGCAAATGTGTAGCCGCGGCCCGAGGGGCTGGCGCCGTGGCGGAGGGCTTTGGCCTGCCCTCTCGCCATCTTTGGGTTCTGAGCCCTGCGCACACATTGCCTCTCCCGTAACCGCGTCGGGCAGGGAGCAGAACGGGGCGTGGTGTGGGTGGCGTGAGAGTTGCCAACGGCCCCGCGCGCGGGGGGCACCTGCCTCGGGTGGAGCCCATGTGGCCGCGGGGGCCGGGTCCTGAGGCCGGGCGCTGCCCCCGTCCCCTGGCGCTGGGCCCGGGCCCACAGCCGCCTGTCTCCCGCCCACAGCGTCCTTCCAGAAGGCCACCTGGAGCTGACGGCTGCCTGCAACGCCCCATGCGCCTGCCGGCCCGAGCGCTACAGCCCCGTGTGCGGTTCCGACAGCCTCACGTACTACTCCCCCTGCCACGCGGGGTGCGGCGGGGAAGCTGCGCCCGGCGCGGGCGGCCACAAGGTGGGTGCGGCAGGTGCCCGCGTGCCGTCCGCGCCCCGCCCCGGGAGGGCTCCCATCCCTCCCTCCTGTAACCAGCGGTGTTGTTGCGCCCCTCAGGTGTACCGAGACTGTAGCTGTATCCCTCAGAATTTTTCCTCTGGTTTTGGCCATGCTACTGCAGGGAAATGCACTTCAAGTTGTCAAAGAAAGCCCCTCCTTCTGGTTTTCATATTCGTTGTAATTACCTTTACATTCCTCAGCAGCATTCCTGCGCTGACGGCAACGTTACGGTAAGCCCGGGCCTGGGTCTCGCTCTGGTGCAGAGCCTTCCCTTGCAGCACGCTGCGGTGGAGCCCTGCAGATCCTGCAGGGTACGTGCTGGGCCCCCTGGAGCCCTGTGGCCTCACGGCGCTAACTGCCTTGGCGAGGTGCTGGTCACCCGGGGAGGCGGTGACGCAGCCGGGGGCTTGGCCAGGACCTGGCTGCTGGTGTGGGGGTGTGACTTGGCGGACGGCCGCGCTCCCCTGGACGCTGACGCTGCCGTCTTCCATTTCAGGTGTGTCTGTGACCGGCAGAGATCCTTTGCACTGGGAATCCAGTGGATTGTGGTTAGAACTCTAGGTACTGTGCACTGGGTAGCGCTGTGGAGTGGTACAGTTGCGTAGTTCATTCACTGCACAAGGGCACCCAGCCGGTGTCTCCTCAGTGTGTGCCCACGTTGGCGAACGGCACCATTCCCTAATAGTCCACTAGAGGGACCCATGGTCATTGATTTGCCCAGAGGGTGGCTTTTCCTCCTTAGCGCGAAGGGCGTCAGAAGTCACGGGGAATCCCCCAGCCTGACGCCAGGCGCCCCCCAGAAAGGAACACTGACGTCCACTTTGCACCCCCTGAGATCACCGAAGACCGATGCCACCTTTCTGAGAACCTGCGCGGTCTGGGTCTCGGCGCTGCCCGCCCACCCCGCCTGCCCCGTGCTTGGGGGCTACTGACTGAGCCTCTCTCTGCAGGGGCCATCCCGGGGCCCATCGCCTTCGGCTGGGTGATTGACAAGGCGTGCCTGCTCTGGCAGGACCAGTGTGGCCAGCGGGGCTCCTGCTTCGTGTACCAGAACTCGGCCATGAGCCGCTACATGCTCATCACTGGGCTGGTGTACAAGGTGAGTGCGTGGGACCAAGGGAGCCCCAGAGGCCACTCCAAAGAGCTGAGCATCTTCTCCAGCTAGCTCAGGTCCCGGGTGCCCCACAGAGGCCTTCCCGCAGCTCAGACCCCCCGCTGGACCCTGGTGGCCTGGCATCCAGGAGCAGCATCCTTTCCAAGTTAGAGCCGTCGGGGCCGGGCCCGTGATGCTGCGATGCGGGCGCTCCCGGGCCCCCCACCGGCTGGGGCCCTCACCCTGCAGCTTGGCGGTTGGCCCTGGGGCTCGCATCAGCTGAGGCTTTGCAGAAGTGAAAACCAGCTCCTTTCTGTGAGCTCGGGTTCCGACGGGCCTGTTCCCGTCTGGGCCGGGTCAGCCTGATGGATCCATGCATGAGCAACACCCGCTTCTTCCAGCTTTCCCTTGCCCTGGGCACTGACCCCTTCCTTAGCCTGACCCCGTTAGGAGAAACCTCCTGCTGGAACACTTGGCTCACGTTGTGTGGGGAGAAGCGCAGTATTTATATATTGAATTTTGCCTGATTGGAGGAAAGGGCACAAAACCTTCAAAATAGCATGAAATTCTAGGGCCAGTCTGTAAGGGTGTTTTGATTTCCTTCTCCGGGTGGAGGGGGTGCTCAGGGGTTCCACCTCTTGCCTCAAGCTTTTCTCGAAGGGCCTCAAGAATGGAGGACCGTCGGCCCCCTGGGTTTGTCTCTGCACGGCTTAGCATAGAGATAGCCGGGTGCGAGCAGGGATTTCTGTGGCTCTGGAGGTCAGCGCTGGGTCAGCTGTAAAGACGTGCCCTTGCGTGCCCAGAGTCCTCCGAGGCCGCGTGGGAGCCCGGCGGGGCCGTGAGGTCTGTGCGGCTGGTTGCGGGTGAGGTGGCCTCCGCAGCGCTGAGTGCTGACCGCAAACCCAGGGGCTTACACTACAGATATTTATTCTTTCCTCAGCTCTAGAGGCCAGAGGTCCCAAACCCACATGTGGCAGGGTCGGTTCCCTCTGGGGGCCCTGCCGGAGGGCCTGGGCCTGCATCTCCATCTCTGTCCCCCGGGTCACGTGGCCTTCTCCCTGTGGGTCTCCTTGCTCCTGTAAGGACACCCGGCATGGCAGGTGGGCCCACCCGAAATCCAGGATGATTTCATCTCAAGCTCCTGAACTGAATGACATCTGCAAAGACCTATTTCCAACTGCAGGTTCTGGGCATCAGGGTTGGGGCATCTCTTCTGGGGGGATGCTCTTCAGCCCATGAAGCCCTCCACCTCCCTCACGAACAGTACTCGTATCCACACTAGGGTTCTGCAGGAAAGAAGGTCTTCTCGCCAGAGCAGGGGTCCTCGGGGACCAGGGCTGGGTGGGCGGCTCTGGGTGCGTCCAGCGAGCTCCTCCTTCCCCCCACCCCAGGTGCTGGGTTTCCTATTCTTTGCCACCGCCTGCATGCTGTACAAGCCCCCCTCGGAGTCTCCCAACAGCCTGGCAGCCTCTCTGCCCAGCCAGTCCTCGGCCTCCGACAACCCCATGGACCTCCGGGATACTCCCTCGGCCCTCCAGCTCCGGAGTGATGTCTGACGGCCCACCCGTCTGCCCAGGGGCACTTCGTGAGGACTCTGTCGGATTTCTCCCCAGAAGGGCTAACCCCTCACCCGTTGTGATACCCCTGTGCTGAGGACCCTCCAGAAATCTCCCACTGGATTCCGAGGGTTCCTGAGCTGGTGGAGGACCCATGTGACTCTCAGACACCAGGGAGAGTGGAAGCAAGGCACGTGGAGAATGGGCACACCTCCCTCCTGGTGGCCTGGGGACCAGGGTGATGGTGTCTCCGGCTCAGGAAGAACGAGACCCAGCAGCCGTTCCCTTCCTGCTTCCTGCTCCATGAACGGACACAGCCACGTAGCACTGAATTTTCCTCGGGGGCCCCCAGAGCCCCTGGACACGTTAACAGCCGTGCTTTTAAAAAGGTCTATGCAATCTTAACTGTGCTGTTAGTTCTAGAAAGCGCAAAGCCGCCTGCGGGCCTGGTGTGGATCCTGTGGCTCCCGGAGGTTTGTCGGTTGCCGTCCCGTCCGGGAGCCTGGGGGGGGCCCGCCACCGCCCTCCGTGCGCACACACCGCCTTGCGTGTGGCACCGTTGAAACCACTGGATTAAAGTAGAAGGCACTGGCCCCCGCCACGGGGTGTCTGCCGGCCATGCTTCCGAACGGGTTCCGCTCCCCGGGTCCTGTGGACCAGCCTGGCCTAACTTCCGGTGTTTCTCCGGAGGTCGGGGAGGGGGTGTGAGGCCGTGCCCAGGGGCGCCATCCCGGGGGGCCGCCCTCTCGGTGTTTTCTAACCTGCTCCCCCTCCCGTCCTCAGATCTGCAGCAGGACGGGAGCACCGCACATAAACAGATATTTATGGACCAATATTTTACATGAACTTATTTATAGGGTTGTTTTTTACCTGGTAGGGTGGTGTGCGCAGGGATGCACTCAGTAGGCACGTGTGAATTCTACCGCGAGGATGGCAGCACTTCCGTGGAATGTCTGTTGGCGGGTGTCCTCACTTAAAATGATGTGCATATAAATATATTTTAATATTTAAAAACCTATCTCTCTGTCCAATGTGTTTGTTTCTGTGAATTTGCAGAGCTCAGTGGTTTTGTACATCCTTCCTGTGGGTTTCTGTGAGTTTGTGTCTCAGAGTCTGTGGCAGGCTGGCCCCGGATGAGCGCTTTCTTGGCCCTGAACCCGCCTGGGTGGGCCTGTCCCCTCCCCCACTGTGACCCCAGAGTCCCCTCCCTCCAGAGACCAGCCCCTGGGGGGGTTGGGGGGCCTGGGTCCTCAACTCAGGGGCCCACTCCCTGCCGCATTCCTGAATGACCCGGAGCGTCGGGACTCAGACCAGGATGGCTGGACACAGCGGTTGGTGCAGAAGAGTGTGCATGTGTGAGAGGTGGGCGGACCCTGCGCTCCCTGGGCATCCGAGTCTGAGGGAGCAGCGACCACACGGGGTGATGGCCAGTTTGCGTCGCCTCCTAGAGGGCCAGAACGTGGCCTCCATAGTGCTCAGCAGATGCGATGGTGGAAGCAGGCGAATGATCTGGTCCCTGGCGCTCCTGGCAGCAGGTTCTGAGCAGCACCTGGCCCCGAGTCCCCGCGATGCCCAGGGCAGGAGCCCCGTCACCCTGAGCCTTTAGGATGCCCAGGGCAGGCGCCCCTCGAATCTCATCCAACAGGCACGTCAGGGCACCTCCACCCCCTTGTCCTCTGGGGATGGTCTGTGACGGCCAGAGGGCCGAGGCCACGGGGGTCCCAGGGCGTGCCCTGCCTGCCCCTGGTTGAATTCAGGCCCCCCAGTCACCAGCTCTGGCTGTGACTTCTGACCCCGACTGCAGCCCCTCCCAGGTGGGTGCCAGGGAGCCCAGAGAGTGCACAACTATGGCCGGTGGGCACCAGGAGGCAGCTCAGAGGTGCCCTGGGGTCCAAGGCCCCAGACGGGGCTCTCTTCCTTCCACTCCCCACATTTCTGTGAATGTGAGCTGGATGCCAGTCCTCCCTCGGGTCCCGACCGGGCCACTCTCATTTGCCAGGAGCCAGGGGGCCCGGGTTTAAGTGGGGAGCAGGGGCCAAACAGGCTCCCCGAGAGTTGAGCACCTGCTACAGGCCAGGCCCTGTGCTGAGCGGCAGGGAACAGGGGAGGCACTGACCGCAGAGCTCCCGGCAGCAAACCCAGACCGGGCAGGAGGGCAGCAGGGGCCTGGGACGGACAGCGCAGCCAGGGTGCTGGGAGTCAGCCCGGGGCGGTGCCCCCGATGCCCTCTCCCGGCAGGGGAGGCCCTCAGACCCCCTTCGCGGGGAAGGGACCCCGGGCACCTGGCAGAAACTGGTGCTTCTGGACTCCTTCCATCCTGTCTCTGCCCTTGGAAAGGGTCCTAGCGGGGGTGGGTACTTCTTTCAGCCCATATATTTTTTTAAACAGCTTTATTGAAATACAAATCACACCCCATGTAACTCACCCATTTAAAGCGCAACAGTGGGTTCTCGTCTATTCAGAGTCCTAGGACCATCACCGCGGGCAGCTAGAATGCTTTCGTTACAGGAACAAGAACCCCCCTCAGCCGCCACCCCCAGCTCCCCTCCCCGCCCCCAGCAACCACGAATCCACGTTCCTCTCCAGCTGTCCGTTCAGGCCATTTGCTATCGGGGCGACCACACGTGACGTGGTCCTTCCGTGTCGGCCGCGACCACAGGGCACCTCCATGAGGGAACCTGTGTCCTGGCTAAGGTGGAAGGTAGTCCGCTGCATGGATGGACCCCGTGTGTCAGTCATACTTAAAGAAGAAACAAGGTCCCTGGCCCCTCCCAGCCATTCCCAGGCTGAAAAACAAAATTGTGATCACTTCGGTGTTGGAATTAGGATGATGTCCTCTAGAGGACTCTGACCATGAGCTACACAGCGTTCTGAGGGGACACAGGCATCCTCCGCACACACACGCCCCCTCACTGGGACGGGCCCGACCGCTGCATCCACGCCGGTCCACGTCTGCTGCCCCCGAGACCATGAAGTCCCCAGGATGGGGTCTGCCAAACTCACCTATGTGACCACTGGGCCAGGCCAGCCAGGGGAGGGCATCCGGGGGCACAGACTGTCGAGGAGTCAAATTGCATGGGCAGGTTTGGGGGACGGGCAGCAGCTTCCTGCGGAGGCGATGTCATACCCATCTCACAGGGAAAGGAGGGAGCAGGGTGCCCGGGAGGTGGACAGTCACCTGGGACCAAACAGGAGACAGGGCTGGAGGTGCGGCTGGCCACATGGTGCTGGAGACCTGGCGTTGTCCGGGCAGCAGGCTAGATGGTGAGGAAAAGCTGCAGGGGCAGGTGTCCGGGTCAGCACCAGGATGGGGTCTCACTGCCGACAGGGACAGCAGCTTCAATCAGGGAGGAGCTCATCTCCAACGTGGGAGCCCCGGAGGGCCCGGCGCTGCCGGCACCCGGCCCTACGCCCATCCCTTCCCACCCCGTGTTCCCATAGCCAGCTGTCCAGCAGCCAGACTGAGGGCGGGAGGACGGAGTCGGGGCAGAGGGCAGGGGGTCAGCTGAGTCCACGTACTCACATCCCACAGTATGAGCCACGTCCCCTGGCCCCACCGCAGAGGGAGGCGGGAAAGCCGGCCGTATCCCTGCTGGAGGTTACACCAGCCCCTGCAGAGCTGTGTGGCATCAAAGCTCCCAGGGGACAGGCCCCATGCGGGAGGGATGAGTCCCGGGACCCAGGCCTGGAGGGCAGCAGGAAGAAGCTGCTCATGTGCGGCTGGGGGGGAGTGAGGGGTGGGGCGACAGTCAGAAGACGGGGGACACTGGGGGAACGTGACACCTAGCTCCCCGAGCCGGGCACACGCACGTGGTGCTCAGAGTTGTGTGTCCCCATCTGCAGTGGTTGGAGTTGTCCCTATTTTATGGATGGGGAGCTTCTGAGCTGAGGTTCTGAGGGTCTTAGAGCCTCGCAATGTTCCCGGAGGCCCCCTAGCGATAAAGTGGCCAAGGCAAGTGTCGGGAACTGAATCTTGTGTCCCCCACATTCTTATGCTGAAGGCCTGGCCCCAGTGGAAAGGTATTGGATGTGGGGCCCCACGAGGGGCATTAGCTCCCTGGCTCCCCACCACGGGAGGACGCAACGAGAGGGTGGCCTTCTGCAAATCAGGAGAAGAATCCTCAGCAGGACCCGACCACACGGTACCCTGGCCCCAGATTTCCAGCCACGGAGCCGTGGGAAGTAAGTGCCTGTCATTCCCGGTTACGGCAGATCTCAAGCCCGGTCTGCTGGCTGAGGTGGGTTGGGGTGCAACGCACACCACCCACCCACCCCCCCTGCAGGGAGGACAGAGGGAGGGAGGGACAGGCACGAGTATCAGATGTCCATTCCTGAAATGCCACCAAGGACATGGCCGAACAAAGCATGGGAAAGGTGGAAACCTGCCGGTGTCCTGTCACGTGGGGCTGCTGAAGACATCACAATGAAAATACCTGCAGTAAAAACGTACGAGGTAAGTCTGTCAATGGACGGGGATACCAGCCTCGGACCCGAGATGGGTGAGGACAGCAGGCCAGGGCGTGTAGGGTCGAGGCCCGACGGGAATGGGGCAAGGGCGGAGGGCTCCTGGGCCGCCAGGGCTGGAGAAGCACCCCGTCTTCTGGGAGGGTCGACACGCTTCTTCAGTCATGTGTGGCCACGGCCTGGGAAAGCCGGACCTCGCAGCACTCTGGACGCCCCATCACCAGCCATGTTGGCCAGGGCAGGGGGGAGGCTGGCCCCAGCACCCGGTGTGAGCCCCGGGCAGGGGAGGCTGGCCGCAGCACCTGGTATGGGGCAGGGGGGAGGCTGGCCGCAGCACCAGAGGGTGTGGGCAGGGCTCCTGAGTCCCGAGCACCATGCCCACCCATCCTTCCCCAGATTCTAGGTGTCCAGTCTGGGGATGGTGGGAAGCTACAGGAGTTGGGGAGCCTCTGGGGCCTCTGCTGAAATCTGGGGCGTTACCCCATTGAATGGCATGTGTGTTTATGTGCATATGTGTGCTCATAGGTCCGTGTGCATGGATGACCACGCACACGTGTGCACGTACCCACACTCACTTCTAAAGTGCTGTCCCGTGGAGGGTGGTTCCAAACCCGATCCTGGGGTGGCGTTCCAATCCCAGCTCTGGCACTTAAGGTGGTGTGACCTTGAGCAAGTGATACTGACCCCTGCCTCAGTGTTCCCATTTGCAAATGGGGGCCCAGAGGGGGACCCGCCTCCCAGGGCGAGGCCAGGAAGAGTTGAATCGTCTGTGCGGAGCTCCGAGGATGCCCGGCCACTCAGTGCTCGTGGCTCCAGGACCCCGGGCGGCCCCATTCCGGTCTGGTTGGAGGCCGGTGGGCCCTGAGGCCCGGCTCTGCTGGTGGATGGGTGTGGAGAGGTGTGGAGAGCACTGACTCTGAGGCATCGTTTACGCTCGGATTTATTTTAATTGGCAGCTCATTAGAAACCCACGAGTGCTGGCTGTGGATGCGGGTTACGGGTACAATCCGTTGTATCCGCAGCTGATTGCCGCGGTAATTGCGTTCTGCTGTGTTTAATTCCTAGCTCGATCGTTTACTGCCCGTGAGGCGCACGGGGGCCCCCCCGCAGGAGCCGCCGTCGCGGGGCGGGCGTGGGGCCGGGCGGAAGCCACCACAGGAGCCTTCGGGGGTGGCGGGAATGGCCGCGGTGGTGATGATGATGACAACGAGGAAAGGCAAAAGCCATACGACATCGGCTACATTATTAACTGTAATTGAGCAGCTGAGCCTGGGACGCGTGTGCACTCTGAGCCCCTGGCACACCTGCAAGGCAGGGCTGGCCACACGGCCTGCGTTTATTGGGTAGCAGGCCTGGGGCAGACCCCGTGCGTTCAGAGATGTGTGGTCCTGGGGTGTCACTTAACCTTTCCATGCCTCAGTCTCCCCACCTCTGAAGTGGGCATGAAGCCACTATATGGGCTTATTGGGGTTTAGGAAGACGAGGGTCCCTGGGTTGGGACTAAATGCCGTGGACATGTTCATCGGATGATTGAAGTAGTCCTCGCCGTTGCTCGGCGGGTAGGAATCGGAGGCCCGGACAGCTGGATAGCCAGCCCGTGTCAGCCGGGGTCCCCAGACACAAACGCAAGGGAAGCATGTGCATCTGTGCGGACGTCCTGTCGCAGAGGCTGGGAGTCCCGCAATCTGCCAGCCGCAAGTGCGGGTCCAGGAAGCTGGAAATGCCCAGAAAAACATGTCATCCGGGCCCCCGGGTACCGCCAGGCTGACAGGTGAAGTGAAACATTGCACACGCCTGCCAGGTCGTGCTTCTTCCTGGAGCCTCACGTCCCTCAGAACCCCTGTCCGCTGAGCCGGGCTTGCCGCCCCACCATGTCCAGCCGATCCAGGTGGGGACCCGTGTTGAAAGGTGGGGCCCGCTGCCCTCATGTCCCTGGTTCAGAGTCTCTGGGGAGGGTCCAGGCAGCTGGGCTGTCATCACGTCCCGGCCGCCGGTGTGAGCCCTGTCCGCCAACTTCCCGAGCCCCTCCCACAGGGGTCACTCATTGCACGATGGCCAGGACAGCGGTCACCATCACCACCCCTGGAAGGCACTGGTCCTGATGGGCCCCAGCCCCTGTCCTCCGCACGGCCCGTCATGGATTTGTTCTTCAGCTAATGACCCGCCTTCACAACAGACACAATCCTGAGGACCGCCCAGTGTATTTATTTCCCACTTTCCCAGGAAGACTCAGAGGAGCAGCAAGCTCGAGGGGTGGGGGCCCTGCAGCCCCCTCCAAGGCTAGCGGGTGGTCAGGCCGGCACGGAGGGGACCCCTCTCCCACCTTAGCAACACGGATGGTGGATGGCGGAGTCACCGCAGGGCAGGTGGGGCCAGAAGGGGTCAGATGAGGGGGGATGGCGGGCGTGGGGGACCTGGCGACTCGTCCCTAGCCTGCTCCCCGAGGTGGCCCACGGGGCAGCTGCATACACAGTCCGTTTCCGCGGTCCACGGCGGCCTCACGTGGGGCATCATCTTGCTGGGTTGCAACGAGGCAGAGAAAGAAGTCAGGAAGCCATGAGACCCAGTGTGCGCCTGCAAATACCCTCGGCCCCCGAGCCACACGGGCTTGGACAGAACAGTGAGTGTGTTTTATCTCCTTTCGATTTTCTTTTTTTTTTTAAGATTTTATTTCTTTTTTTCACTTTTTTAAATTTTATTATGTTATGTTAATCCCCATACATTACATCATTAGTTTCAGATGAAGTGTTCCATGATTCATTGTGCATAACACCCAGTGCTCCATGCAGTATGTGCCCTCCTTAATACCCATCACCGGGCTAACCCATCCTCCCACCCCCCTCCCCTCTAGAACCCTCAGTTTGTTTCTCAGAGTCCATAGTCTCTGATGGTTCGTCTAAGATTTTATCTATTTATTTGACAGAGAGACACAGCGAGAGAGGGAACACAAGCAGGGGGAGTGGGAGAGGGAGAAGCAGGCTTCCCGCCGAGCAGGGAGCCGGATCCGGGGCTCGATCCCAGGACCCTTAACTACTGAGCCACCCAGGCGCCCCTCCTTTTGATTTTCTTAATGACATTTTCTTCTGTAGGCTTCCTTCCTGGCAGGAGTACGGCGGACCGCGCATACAACACGTGTGTGTCCGGGCACTGCGGGCTCTCGCGGGCCGCTGTGAGCAGGTGCGTTCAGGGGAGGCAGAAGCTACACTCGGATTTTCGGCGGGGCGGCGGCTCCTTTAAGGGTCCACGGGATTTCCCTCTCTGTGGAATTGCACCCCGGGCACCAGGGGCAGTGGGCTTTCTGACCCTTCATTCCCACACCCGGCGCCTTCCCCTCAGGACATAAATGCACTTCCCCCACCCCCACCCCGTTCCCAGGGAACAGACAGAGGGGAGGAGCCAAGTCCTCCTGCGAAACCCCACATGCTTACAGTTAAGGGTTTATAATGAAGCCTGTCCCGTCCCAAGCAAACAGCCTGCATAGTGTGCGGAAGGGGCCGCCTTGCAGGGAGGGGTCCTCCAGGACACCCTTCCCCCTCCTTCCTCTCCCTCCTCCTCCGCCTCCCCCCCCCCCCCCCCCACCCCTCCCCCCTCTTCCTTCTCCCCACTCCTCTCCCCTCTACCGTTTCCTCCCCATCCTCCCCTCCTCACCCTCCTCTCCTCCTCCCATTCCCTCCTCCTTCTCCTCACCCTTCTATCCCTTCTCCTCTTCTGCCCTCAACCCTCCCCTCCTCCACCTCCTTCCTTTCCCTCCTCCCCCCTGTTTCCCACTCCCCCCTGCTTCCCCCTCTCCCCTTCCTGTCTTTCTCTCCCATCTCTCATCCTCCCATTCCCTCCACCCTCCTCTCCAATCCCTGCCCCTCCACTCTTCTTACCCTCCTCCACTGCCTCCCCCTTCTCCCCTTTCTCCTCCTCTTCCCTCTTTCCCCTCCTCCCCCATCCCTTCCTCTCCTCTCCTCTGCCCTCTCCCCCAGGCTGTAGTTGTAGAGCTGGTAAGTGGGCAGCAGGGCTGTCCCCTTCTTGGCCACCTCTGCTCTCTGCCGACAGGACACACAAGTGATGAGCAAGAGCCTCTGAGCGAAGACAGAGCTGTGTGGTGGAGGGTAGCCTTCAGGGCCATATGCCCAGTCGTCTCGGCCAAACGCATCTGGCAGAGCAGCTTTGCGCTTGGGGAGCAGAGCCCCGGCTGAGCTGCTCCTGGGAAACAGTGTCCCAGGCTCAGGATGACAGGTGACGTCTGCGTAGCTCCTGACTGCTCTCCAAGCCCCCAGCTTAAAGGAGAGGAGTGCTGCAGACGCTGCCCCCTATTGACCAAGGAGGACAGTTGACTGAGGACTTTATTCCTCTTCTGACGTCCCATGGTGACTGAACGTCATGTTCCACAGCTTCAGAATGAGGAAATCTTGCTCTGCCTGGGTGGAGGTGGGGAGGGAGCTGGAAGAACCGGTCCACCAGCCGCCAGACGGCAGACAGCTGTCTGAAGAGCAAGCACCACCTCTGGGCCCCAGGGAGCTTCCCAGCTTCCCTGCCTTCCAGACATCATTCACAAGCTTTTCTTTACTTAAAAAAAAAAAAAATCTTATTATAAGACAGAAAGGAAAAGGCCACATTAGGCTGTATGAGTCATTTACCCTTTAGTCTGAATTAGTATCTTATTATAAGATAGAAAGGAAAGGCCACACTAAGCCATACCAGTCATTTACCCTCTAGTCTGAATTAGTATCAGCTGTTTCTCCAAGGGCAGCTTTGGATGATGTGGGGGAGGGAAGAGGGTGGGTGGGTACACCGGGCCACACAGGGCAGGCAGAAGGAGACGCTACCAGCGGAATGAAAAGTCCCCGCAACAGCCTAGACAAATGTCTTCATTTTACTTTCTAATTTGGGCGGCCTCTGGCTCAGCCTCACAAGGCTCCAAAGGTCCATGAAGACGGCTAAAGGCCAGGCAGCCACATGAAGGACAGTGGACCTTGGTGCCCTTTGTCAGTGAGCAAACACCTGCCAAGCATCTTCTAGATGCCAAGTGGTCGTGCTGCTGAGGCAGAGCCGTGGGCAGCACAGGGGGCCCCCCGGACCCCTAGTGGTCCTTCACTCACACAGGGTATGTGCGGACACCTACCGAGTGGGGGGCTGCGGAGGGGGTGCCCTGTGGGCATCAGGGGGGCCTGTGCAGAAGATGAGTTTGAGCCGAGGCCTGGGGAGGAGGCAGCAGGCAAAGGGGGAGCGCAATGATGGCCAAGGGCCATGACCCCAGTGGGGGTGGCGGGGTGGCATCTAGGGAGTGGGAGATGTCAGGCAGCCCGCCACCATCCACACTGTGAGCCAGGCAGGCAAGGAGGCAGCGACAGAACCACAGGTAGACTCTGGAGAAAGGAGGACACCCTCCCCTCCACCTGGGCCACACCCTCTGGGACCCTGGGTACGTGGCCACCTCTCTAGCCAGACTCTGTACCCCAAGGGCAGGCATCTGGGGGTGCGGAGCCATCCTGGGGGCCTGGACCTACAAGGAGGACACACCGGAGGCCAAGCTGCCTCCCCACCTGACGGCACCAGCCAGGAAACCCCCGTGCTCCAAGCAAAAGTGCCCAGCAGAGGGGAGAAGGAACTGCCGGGGTCTTCGGGGAGCCCAACTGGCAGAGAAAGAGGGTTCTCATTTCCTGAAAAACCCACGCCTTCAAATAAACCAAAGGAGCCCACAGCTCAGCACGAAAGCCCTTCCTGTGAAGACTTCCCTGACCTTCCGTCTTGCAGAAGTCCTCGTGGTCCCGTCCAGGCCCTGGGGACTTCCACTTCTCCCATAAGAGGACCGAGCCTGGTCATCAAAGAACCAAGTCAAGCCTGTTTCTATGCACCTGCAGCCTCTCCCTCCCTGAACCATGGATGGCTTGGGACTGGGCCTCCCGAGGGACGTCAGCGGGGCAGGTTACACACACCAGTGTCTTCCTTTTCTGTGCATCCTTCACTTCCCTGCAGGAGGGTTTGTGGAGAACAGGGCAGACGCCATCCGGGCGCCAAGGAAACCAGCCTCGCAGACAGATGGTAGAGGCTCAGAGCGTGGGACATGGTGGAGGGGATGCCCGGCGCCTCTGCAGCAGGCCCAGGTGAGCTGGGGACCCCAGCTCAGCAGTCACCCTCGAGAAGCATCTGCATCCCACACCCTCCCCTCCTGTGGGGCCGAGTCCTTTCCAAAGATTTCCTGGGGGTCTTAGAACCCCAGGCCTGTCCTGAAGGCCCTGGAAATGCGTGGGAAGTCTCAGAGGCTGAGGAAGGGAGCTGACATGCACCCGGGTCAGGGACCCCTGTTGTGCTCCAAGCAGAGGTAAACTGCACCATCACTACCCCAACACCCGTGGGCATCAAGCTGGCGCTGGCTGGTCAGGGGACAGCTCCGTGCACACGGGCAGGGCAGCCCTCTGGCCAAGGAAGAGGCTGGGGCAGACGCCTCCCCGGTGACATGGCCTTTGTAACACTGCGTGTCCCCCTCTGGGTGACTCCCGCCAGGCGTGGAGGGAGAGCTGCTCCGGGCCTGTTCACCTGCAAAGCAGGTGTGTGACGGGAACGCAGGTGTCCCGGCCTCACCTACCTGCCCCCCAGCAATGCCTCCTGGTCTCCTCCCCCTACACCCTGCCTGTGGCTCCCTGTCCCACGTCTGCTTGGGGGTACCCATCAGCAGTGCAGCTCCCCGGGCGCCCCAGTATCTCATCGATTACCGCCACGGCCCGAGCAGGCGGGTCGACATCCTGCTCTGCTTTCCCACAGGGGACACGGAGCTCAGGAGAGGGTGTTACCTGCTCAGCTCCCGGGCCACCTGCTGGAAAGGCAGGAATCGACCCCGGGCTGTCTGCTCCCTGTCCCCTCCTCTGAAGGAAGGGACCCCCCATGTCCCCTCCTCTGCAGGAATGGACCCCGGGCCGTCTGCC
>NC_058412.1:137129917-137141276 GCF_002201575.2 Neomonachus schauinslandi
CCGTCTGCCCCCCATGTCCCCTCCTCTGCAGGAATGGACCCCGGGCCATCTGCCCCCCTGTCCCCTCCTCTGCAGGAATGGACCCCGGGCCATCTGCCCCCCGTCCCCTCCTTTGCCTGGGGAGGGCTTTGCAGGAGCAGGGAGAACCCCAACAGGAAGGGAGCAAGGGAGGCGCACTCATGGCCTCCAGACGCGCCCCCAGGATGCCGCCCAGGGCCCCTGCGCGCTGGCCCCTCGCTCCTTACTCCGCCTCACTGCTTGGGATTCACCGCTCGTCTCACAGACAGAGAGACTGGTGGGAAACAGCATCTTTGTGTCGGCAGGAGCTACCTCGGTGGACTCGTTCTGGGGTTTATTTTTCGACAGTGGAGAAGAACCACCCTGCTGGTTTCTGGCCCAGTGACAGCAGCCAGACCGCCACAGGCAGAGGATGGCCATTTGATAAACGCCTTTATTTTACCCCAGACATCCTTCTGTTAACCTTGTGTAGAAGCCAAGGGAGAACGGTGCCGTGACCCCATGCACCCCCCCACCTGCCTCTGTATTTCCAGCACACAGGCAACCCCACTTCAGCCACTCGGCTTCTTGCCGCAAATTCCCTTTTAACATTTTTTGACAAGGTCAGAAGTCCCTTGTCAATGCACTGGCGGGTTAGGAAGGGGGTGGAGTGCTGGCCTCGGGTGGCTCCCCGCGCTTCCTCAAGGGACATCCACAGAAGAGCAGACGGCCCGGCGCCGCCCGGCCCTGGAGGACGAGCCTGGCCGGGGAGGACGGAGCCGGGGAGGACAGCACCCCCGGGTCCCGGCAGGGAGGACCCGAACCTGGGCCGCTCAGGGCCGCTCGGAGAGGGACGTGCAGGGCTGAGGTTCTGGCGCACTCGGAAAGAAGCAGAAAGGCCCTGGAATTCTGTTTTCTCAAAACCACATTTTTCTGTAATAACTTGGCTGTGGAGGCAAATCAGTCTCAGCCGATCATTAGCTGTCACAGGAAGAAGCAAAGTATCTCCACTCCGTTCCCGGCAGACCGAAGCGTCTCAGGAGCTAACGTCTCCGTCTTCGAGCCTTGAAATTTCTGGAGAAGATGAGAGTCCGCCAGGCGTGACACCACCAGCATTTTCCCGCTGGGCGCGAGAAACCAGGGACCCACTGTGGCGGCATCTCGGCCCTCCCGCCCACTTCGCGCATCAAGGACTCAGGAATCAAGGGTCAAGAGAACCCGCAAGTGACATCTGAGGTGCCCGTGGGCACAACGCTTGGCTGCCGGTGCTGGAAACGGAGTCAAACCCGCTTGAGGAAAAGCAGGCTGGGTGGGGTGGGCTCCCGGCGCCCCGGGAGTCAGGGCTTCGAGTGGAGTCCCCAGCCCTGCCCGGAAACACCTCAGCAACCAGCAAGTGGGGGCGTCTGCTCTCCCCGACCAGTGGGAGAGGTTCTAAGCGTCCACCCTGGGCCCCGGGGCCATGGGAAGGGGGCCTCTGATTTTCTGGGGGCAGGACCGGGGTGGGCAGACCTCCCGAGGCCACGCCAGTGGGCACAAGGCCCCGAGACCCCTGTGACTCAGCAATAGGGGCCGGGCTGGGGCAGGGGACACAGGAGTCTGGACAAGCAACACCAACAGATGTCCCCTCCGGGGTCGGCACCAGCTGCCCACGGCAGAGCGGCACCGTTCGCCTGTTGTGAGGATGGACGAAGGGGCAGCAGACCTGCCATCCAGAGAACCAGCCTGCCACACAAACGTGGTATCTGAGAAAAGATGACAAAAGCCAGGCTCCGAGATTCAGGGCCGTTAAGGATGCGGACAGCAAGAGCATTTGCTCGGTGACATCTAGCAGCCTCAGCCCTTTTAAAAGAAAGATGGAATGAGCCATCATGTCCCTTAGCTGTCACACTCTTCCACGGGGATCCGTGTCATGGACGGTCTAGGGCCATGTGTGCAGGCCGGGAGCCGATTCGAGCGAGGACGCCGGCCGGCAGAGAGCGGGGTCGGGCTATTGTGTGTGTGCACGTGCTCATCCGTGCAGCATGCAGAATCAGAGCGTGCCGTAATTGCTCATTTACACCCGAACACATTTCCTTACGCGTGTTCATGCTCCTTTTCTCCCCCAGTGATGATATTTTTAAAAACCAGGTTGCAGAACCGTGCTGGTGTGCTAACTGACAAACACAAGCACGTTTTTTGAGGGGAAAACCTCGAGGCCGGCCCTCTGAGCGCTGACACGGCACACGCCTGGCGGACTCACACCAGCGGGGGATGGACGCGGTCCGCAGAGCCATCAGCCTGGCCCGCAGAGAGGGCTCCCAGCTCTGGGCCTGAGAGAAGCTCCATGCTGGCCCAGCCAGCAGGGATGCCCTCCAGCAGGGACGAGAGTGACCATTTGTCACCACTGCTCTGCGTGGAGCCCCGGGAGGAAGGGACAGTTTCACGCGCACCTGTGTTCACTGACCAAGAGAGTACGGCCCCTCACACTGTGGTCGTGAGTTACAGCGGCCCCTAGATGCTCACGGCACCAGGGAAGAAGGGCCGACGATCCACAGTTAATGAGGAAGCCCCCGTGAGCCCCCTGGCCTGGGCGCTGGCCCGAGTGGCCCGCCTCACCATCCCCTGATCTGAGGACCCGGCAGGTGTCTGCACTGGGGTCTGTCTCCACCTTAAAATCTCCTTAAAAAGGGCGCCTGGGTGGCTCAGTTGGTTAAGCGACTGCCTTCAGCTCAGGTCATGATCCCAGGGTCCTGGGATCGAGCCCCGCGTCGGGCTTCCTGCTCCGCGGGGAGCCTGCTTCTCCCTCCCGCACTCCCCCTGCTTGTGTTCCCTCTCTCGCTGTCTCTCTCTCTCAAATAAATAAATAAAATCTTAAAAAAAAAAAATCTCCTTAAAATCTTGCAGCTCTTCAGACGTTTTGACTCAAGCCAACAAAACAGTGAATTCCTCACCACGCTCTTGTCACCCGTGAGCGGGGTGCCCCTCACGCCGCTGAGTGAGGCACAGGGCAGCTTCCCCAGGACCGCTGTGTCTCAGCTCTGGTCCCCAGAAGCGGAGCACAAGCGGGCGCCGGCAAGGGGCCCTGCCCGACCCCACGGGAGCTCGGGGCACGCTCTGTGGCTCAGACGTGGTCTCATCTCAGCGGACAGCAGGACCCAGCGGGCCCGGGCCGATCCGCCCCAAGTGTGAGAGCCCCGGGTGCTGGTGCTCTGGGCGCGGGGCCCACAGGGACGGCTCTCTGAAGGCCTCGACCAGAAACCCCGCATCCAGCCCCTGGAAGTTGTGAGGACGCAGGCACACCAGGCAAAGGACTGGACAAAGGGAGGGCGCTCGTCCCAGACTCTGCGGTGGGGAAACGTGCTCCGACTGCCATCGGGAAGTGGCCGGAGCAGAATTCGGGAGACAGATGTGAGAGGAGGCTGACGCCTGTCGGATGACGGGGAGGCCTCCAGGAGCTGGGGTGGCCCACCTGACCGCCAGCCAGGACTCACACCTCAGTCTTGCAGCCACAGGGACCCCTCGAGCCTGGAGACTCTCCCCAGAGCCCCTGTCAAGGGCCCGCCGGCCGACGCCTTGGCCAGCCGACTGGACTGGTAATTGCTGGGCAGCCCTGGGGGTGGGCAGTGGCCACCTTCGCTTTGGGAGCGTGTGGCCCAGCGGGCAAGCCCACCGTGCACAAACATGTGTCGCCGATGACAGGGGCTCACGAGCTGCCTGAGGAGAGTGCCTGGCATCTAAGTGGGGAGGGGAGAGCCAGCGGGGGTCAGCCGGCTGTCATCCGGGCCTCCCACACCTCAGGGCTTCTGTCCCAGAGGCTGACCCCACACGGCCTGGGCTGGTTCTGCTCTGCCGGCTCCAGACCCCCGGGCCCATCCCTATACCCACCACTCCATTTCCCCTGAGAGGGGACTGGTCTCCTCGGGACCCCCTCCCAGATCTCCAAGCACCCTCATCCTGTAGCAGGTGGATAAAGGAATGTGTCTTCTAAGGTCATAGATGGCTGTCTTGGGGCACTTTGGGGAAGGGCAAAGACTCCTAGGGGGTGGGGGTCCCAGTGATGGGGGTTCCCAGGGAGGGAGATCCCAGCACCTTCTCTTTTGCTCTGGGCATCTCCCCCATAGCTTCCAACCCAGGGTCCCACCGCCATGAACTCATGCCGGGCGGTAGAGGCCAAAGGAGGACTTAGCTGGAGCGGGCGCCTTTCTCTGCGCACCTGCTGGCCAGAGGGCACGCCCGCGGCCCGCCTTCAGGGCAGGACTCACTGTGTTCACAGGGGAGACTCAGGGCGGAGGAAGAGGGACACGGGGATGCCTGCTGATGCCCCCTCGGCTGGGCCCCTGCGGCCGTGGCTCTCCAGGGTCCCAGACGTGCCGTGGGGGCCGCCCGGGAATCCACAGCCTCTGCCGCGCCTCTGTGGGACCCGTCCTCCATCCCAGGCTCTTGCGGTCACTTGCCCTCAGCCCCCCGCACCTGGCCGTGTGTACCCTTGAACAGGCCACCGGAGCTCCAAGGCAAGAATGACAAAAGAGCCCCGGGTTCAGGTTTTATTTTTGGAACTTGTATGAAGTCACTAGGAGATGAGAGACATTTCTTCTATTTAAATATTTCCAGGCAACTAGAACCCCTGATTACAGACAAAGGGAGTGCGCTTCAGATCCGCAGAGGAAGAGCTGGAGCCATGAGCGTCATGTTTATGCAAACTCCATCCTCCCTGCCAAGGAGAGGAGTCAGGAAGGCGGGGAAAGAGGCCCCGGTGCCCGCCTGCCCCCGCCCGCCGCGCCCCGGGGCCGCCCGCTGTGCCCGGGGAGGGGTCCCCACACCCTGCTGTCAAACAGCCAGTCACTATCGAATCCAAGAACTCCCAGTCCCCCTTCCTCCTGGTCCCCCTTCCTCCAAGTAATAAATGGAAGCCTCATTTTAGCCAAACAGGACCCTTTCAACTTTAAATTGCCTGTTGTGTTCAGAAGCGTGCCTGGGAAATTCAACCACAAATTGGTAAATTTATAACAGGCATAAAAACTCTCCGTCTCCTAGGGTGAGAGCTGACAACATACTGCTTTTCTTTGCATACTGAGCAGATGGGATTGTTTGTCCTTCTGTGTTAGACGTGCTGTGTGTGTGTGTGTGTGTCTTTTGCCCAAGAGCAAATTAGGGACCCTCCTCCCAGCATGACCTGAAGGGGATGAGCGGGGAGGCGGCAATGGCCTCCGTTTGGAGGGTCACTCGGTCCGTTCCAAGCCTGGTCCGGAGAAGTTGGTGTGCAGCCTCAAAGGCAATTCTAACAAGCATCCTTTGTGTGCATGCCTACCCAAAGCCGACGCAAAGCCTTCCCAGGACGCTTCTAGGGACCCGAGATGCGTTGAACATGTCTTGGAAGTTGGATTTTCTTTCTCCTTAGGGGACGATCTGACGTGGTCCCTTTCCTCCCAAACACCAGCTTCCTTGCGCGGCTCCTGGCAGGAGCCAGCAATGTCCCCGATGGGGCTCACGCTGGCGCAGCTCCGCCGAGCTCCCCTGCCCTCGTCTGCTGGAAGGGCCAGGAGCTGCCATCAAGTGGTTCTGCTTGACCAACCTCCAGGATTGGTTAGAGGGAGGGGCTGGCTTCTGGGGGGGTGACAACTGAGACTTGGAAGGCGAGGGTCCCAGAGGGACCAGCCCCCGACCTGTAACCAGAGCGCAGCCTTCCCTGCATGCCCAGAGGGAATAAGCCCCGCCCTGCACAGAAAGCTTTCCACTCGGTGCCCCGTGAGCCCTGGGAAGGCAGCCCCCTGCCCCCGGGTGCTGACCACACTCGGTGAGTGCTGCACAGATGGACAAATGGACGGTGGGTGCAGGGAAGCCCTAGGGAGAGGGCCTCTGGCCGATAGAAACTGTCAGCGTTGGTCCACAGAGACCCGAGGATGAGGGGCCCCAGGGCCGGGGCACAGCCCTTGTGAAGGCGTCCACAGTGGTCCTAGCGCACATTCGGCCGAAAAGCTGCAGCCCAATCAAGCTTCTGCCCAGCAGCTCCCAAGGAGGGGTGACGCTGGGTGCATGCTCCCCGCTCAGGGGGCTTCCTCCCTCCCCACGGCACGAACGGCTTTCTCTGAAAAGCAGGCACCCAGCCCAGGGGCAGAGGCAGGCGATGGGCTTGCCAACGAAGATACTCTGAGCCCTTGTGCCCCGGTGCCCAACATACAGGTTCTTGTTCACACGTGCACACACGCACACAGACCACGTGACGGGCGTGTGGCTCACCGGGAGGACGGGAGAGACAAGGATGAGGCAGCGGAAGCGCACCGTCCGGAGCGGGAGCTCTGGGGTCGGTCAGCAGCCCACACGTGCCATGAGCCCGCGGGGACCCCAGCTGAATGAGGCTCGGCCCACCCCTCCGGCCGGCTCACACTCACACTTCGCTTACATTTGCACATGTGTTGCTCTATTTTTAAAATATCCTTGGAATGCTGTACATTCGGGAACGTGTGCGATTTCCATGCCGTGGATGAGAAAATCCACAGCTAAAACTGCAAATATGCATATTACATTTCCTCAAATTACTTACCCTCCAGATAAGCACTCACTCCCCCCGCCCCCAGTCTTGCAGGAAACAGCATCATGATGGCCTGATACCGGTATTGCTGTTAAGTTACTATTTTTTTTAATTTAGGAAGATGTCTCTTGCTGGCAAGAACTGCCCTCCAGCGGATGGGGCCCAGAGGAGAGAGAGGGACCTCCAGCGTGGAGGGCAGCCCATGGCGCTGGTAACTCCAGGGACTGAATTCCGCAGCCAGAAAAGCAGGTGTTTCACACCCACAGTCTGCGCTCCTGAGGCGAGTGAGTGCCCCCAAGCCCTCCCACAGCTGCAGCACTGGGACAGTGCCGGGACCTGCCCAGCGGGCTCCGTGCATGCAGCTCAGCCCTCAGTGCCCATGGGACGGGCCAGCTCCCCGCGACACGCAGCATCTGGAGCCTGGGGTCAGGGCGACAGGCCCCGAGGCTCTCCGGGCAGCCGGGAGCAGCTCACACTGCAGGGCTGGGCCGGTCAGTGTGGGGGCCTGCACCCACCAAGGGCACAGCCCGTCTCCCACAGACACAGCCCGACCCAGCCTCAGTCCTCCCCGCACCTTGCCAACACTTTCTTTAAAGGGCCTCAGCTGTTTAGGACGTGTTTGCGTCAGGGGAAGTCAGAGAGAGAAAGGGCCAAACGAGTGGAAGGTTCTGGCCTCCGCGCTGTCCAGGCTCTCGGGACACGGGAAAGGGGTTCCAAGTGGGCTGCCAGGGAGCCCCCGACAAGGGCCCGCCGCCCACTTTGTAGACCAAGGCCTTCCAAGTGACATTTCCTCCATGGTTTTAAACAAATGTCTTGTCCGATATTTGTGCTAAGTTGACTTTTATGATTTTTTAAGCTCCTAGGCTGGCTCAAAAAGAAATATTTGAAAAAAAGGCCAGCTTAGCGGAAAGGTCAGGGTTTGAAAACCAAACAGTGAGTTTAAGCAGCCGAGCCAGAGTGCATTTCCATCAGTGTCATCCTGAGCAGCTTCAGCTAGTGGCCCGCAAAGGGACAGGCCCCAGTGGCCACCGGCTGGGGCCTTCCCCTGGGGAGGCTCCTGAGAGCGGCGACCAGATGCCACCATCCATGGTTAAGACCCCAGTGTCACCTGTGAGCTGAGGTGGCCGTGAGCCCCCAGGGCTCCCATGTGGTCTAGCACCATCACTTCCTTTTGTGACCGGCACACCCAGGTCCCCATCCCAAGAGCCGTTTACCTAGTTGGTGGACTTGCCTTCCAGAGAGCAAGCTGGTCAGATCCGCTGGGGGTTTAATGCCACTTCTGTTGGCCTGGGCCCTGCACCCTCACACCCTCTGAAGCCACGGCACAATCCTGCAACGCCAACCCTGCAGGTGTTCACTGAGCACCTACTATGTGCCCGCACTGACAGCATCAGTAACAGCCCTGGCCCCGGGGGCCATCCGTTCAATCACCATGCCCACTTTACAGATGACAAACCGAGGCACTGAGACGCTAAAGCAGTTGCCCGAATACAAAGCAGCAAGGCCAGGATGAAGCCGTGCTGGCTGCCTCCGAGCCTCTTCTACTGGTTTCCAGCAAAGGGATGTTTGTGTTGTCTTCGAAGGCTGAACTTTTAAGCACATATTTTTATGTGCTAGGATCCCCTGATGAGAACATCAGGTTTCTGAGGAACAGTCAAGCCCAAAGCCAGCTGAAAAGAAAGGAGTAAATACAGACCCATTGCCGGGCCGGGGCCGGGGTCCGGGCACCCTTCTTAGGCCTCACCCCTTTCTCCAACACCCCAAGCCCCGTGCCCAGCCTCCTCCAGGTTCCTGTTCTCGGCATAGCTGGTACAACCAGCCAGGTCCACACTGGGACGAGGCGGGGCCCTGAGGCTGTGACCCCCAGGGCCACCCTTCCCCAACCTGCTGGGCATGTGCTCTGAGGGGACTTCTGATGATCAAATCCAGGTGGTGATAAAGGGGCATGTGCCCACTGGCAGCCACCACAGGGTGCCAGGTGCAGGACCCCAGCCTGCCTGGGGAGGGGCGCTGCTTTGCTCCCCACCTCGTCCACCACTCCCACCTGGCTCTAGCCCGCAGGGCACCCAGTTGCTGGCACCATGCGGGCTGTCCAGCCAGCTGTGCAGCACCCCAGCCATCCCAGCGAGGCTGCGGGCCCTGTGCCCCCTTACCTCCCTCACCCCCCTGAGAGCGCTGCCAACGACCTGGAGGCAGTTGCCTTCCTGGGGTGGGTGGGGGCAAGAGAAGTTGGGCAGACCCGAACGAAGGGTTGTGCTCCTGAGAGAGGGTGTGGGGAAAGAACCAATATCCTCTACTCACCCGCGGCAGCGCACGGGGAGACCCGCCAGCCCTACAGTTGGGCTGGGCGGGGACAGAGGAGGGGCCGCCGCCGCCGCCACCGCCCCCCACGGCTGGGCGCGCCGCGCTGCCGCCAGCTGAGTGGAGGCGTGGAGCCCGGGAGGGCGCGGGCGCGGCGGGCCGTGCGCGGAGCGGGTGTGCGCGGAGAGCGCGAGGGAGGACAGCGCAGGCGAGGGAGTGAGCGTGCCGGGGCGGCCGTGCGTGCGCTCCGCTCGCGCCGCAGGCTCGCCCCGCGCCGCGGACCCAAGGGGTCTGGAGCCGGCAGCCCGCATAGCCGCGGAGGCTGGCGATCGGAGGAGCCCGGGGCCAGCAGGGAGCGGGAGGGAACCGGCAGCCCCCAGTGAGCGCGCCTCGAGCGCTCCGGGGCGGCGCGGGCCGGGTCGGGAGCTCCCCGGCTGGACGGCGCGCCCGCTTTGCAGTCTTGCGCCCTCCCCGCCGGCTCCCTCCGCTAGGTCCCCGCCGGAGCCGGAGCCGGAGCCGCGCCCACCATGCGCCTCAACCGCTCGGCGCCGGGCCCCCAGGGCGCGGCGGGCGCCAAACCCTTCCCGCTGCCGCCCTCGGGGCTGGAGGCGGCGCTGCTAGCCCCCGGCTTCGGTAACGGCACGGGCAACGAGTCCGAGCACCTGCGAGCGGCGCCCAGCAGCGACCTGGACGTGAACACGGACATCTACTCCAAGGTGCTGGTGACGACGGTGTACCTGGCGCTGTTCGTGGTGGGCACGGTGGGCAACTCGGTGACGGCGTTCACGCTGGGGCGCAAGAAGTGGCTGCAGAGCCTGCAGAGCACCGTGCATTACCACCTGGGCAGCCTGGCGCTGTCCGACCTGCTCATCCTGCTGCTGGCCATGCCCGTGGAGCTGTACAACTTCATCTGGGTGCACCACCCCTGGGCCTTCGGCGACGCCGTCTGTCGCGGGTACTATTTCCTGCGGGAGGCCTGCACCTACGCCACGGCCCTCAACGTGGCCAGCCTCAGTGTGGAGCGCTACCTGGCCATCTGCCACCCCTTCAGGGCCAAGACCCTCATGTCCCGCAGCCGCACCAAGAAGTTCATCAGTGCCATCTGGCTCGCCTCGGGCCTGTTGGCCGTGCCCATGCCCTTCACCATGGGCCAGCAGAACCGCAGTGCCGACGGCCATCACCCCGGCGGCCTGGTGTGCACGGCCGTAGTGGGCACCGCCACAATCAAGGTCGTCATCCAGGTGAGCAGCTGCCTCAGGGGAGAAGGGCGGGGAAGAAACGGGGTCTGGCCTGGGGGCAGGGTTGGCAGGCTCTCCCTCAGAGGCACCTCTGTCTTCTCTTTCCTTCACCTCGAAAGTCGTTTCCAGCCTGTGCACCCTCTGGGTCGAGGAGGGAGAGGATGTCACCAGGAAATATTACTCCTGTGCAGCTGGGAAGGGGATGGCGGCAGGGCCTGGGAGCTCAGCCTGACCCCCTTCTCCCACCTTTCACTCCAGAGCTGCCAGATCTCACCCCCGCATCTCATCCCCTCCTATCAAAGGGAGCTGGGCCCTCAGATCCGTGACGTCTTGGAGGGTCTGTAGATGGGCCTCAGCTGTCCCCAGACTCCCTGAGATTTAAGGTAAACGTGTGCTGGAGGCAGCTCCTTCCATCGGCTTTCCAAAAGGCTTTGTGGCCCCAGGAGGCTAGGGCTGTCTCCTCTGCAGCAGAGCCCCCAGGCCAGCACTGACCTCCTCCCACCCCACCCCCCAGTGCCTCCTGGCTGCCCTGCCCCCGCTCACACTTGGGAGGTGGAGGCAAACTTGATACCACCCGGACTGGTTCCTTAGTTGAGCCTCAGTATTCCCATCTGTGAACCAGGTAATCACAGCCCGACCTCAGGTGGTAGAGGATTCAGGAGAAAGAGCGTGGGAAGCGCTTGCATGGTTCCCAGCATGTGGAAATGCTCAGAAGCACTATTTTGGTGGTGGTGATGACAAAGTTGTTTCTTCTGGGAGGATTTAAGGTATTTGGGCGCAGTGGCAGGTGGGAGACCTGTGTGAGGTGGACAACACTGGAGCCGAGTGACCAAGAGCCCTCCGAGGGTCTGAGCAAGGTGCTACAGGAGCCCGGGTGGGAGCCCTCCCTGGGAATCGGCTAGGATGAGGCGTCCTGGCGGGGGGGTACGCCAGCCTGGAGAGAAGGTTTCTCAGTCAGGGACCACCTGGGCAAGGGCCCTGCGTGGGAGGAAGTCTGGGCAGAGATGCCACTGTGGACGGCATTCTGGCCCCAGGACAGGGTAGCCATGGAGGGGCAGGGTGAGATGGGGACGGGGGTCTGGGCGGGGCCTGCAGGTGCTCAGCAGAGCCAGAGGAGGGGGGCAGGGTGGCCCCCCCCCGTACCCATCTGGCTGTCCTTTCATACCTCCCAGCAGGGCTCCTGCTGGAAGTAGGGCGGTGTGGTGGGGTGGGGAGCCGGCCACGTGGGCAGGACTGTGGTCTACGCATCACTCCCTGGGCTGTCGCGGACCCTCACAAGCCACCACCCTGGCCCCTGACGCCGGTGCTGAGAACT
>NC_058412.1:137141376-137174785 GCF_002201575.2 Neomonachus schauinslandi
CACAAGCCACCACCCTGGCCCCTGACGCCGGTGCTGAGAACTTGTGGCTACAGGGTCCCCTGCGTGCCAAGGGACCCCCACCCCAGCACATGTCGCAGGGAGGTTAGTAGAGCCCGGCTGCCTGTCTGCGACGCGGTCCCTGCGCTGGAGACAAAGCCACACGGGCGTGCGGTGGACGGTGGGAAAGTGTCCTCCCGAGGCCTCAGAGGGCCCCCATTGTTTCCCTAGCTCCTGTCTCCGATCGGCTGTGCAGGGGCCTCCCCTGGCCTGCGCCTGGGGCTGGGGGCGCAGCAGCCGCACTGCCTGCCCTCAAAGGTATGAAGCGGCAGGTTCGGGTCAGCAGCTCAGGTCGCTAGCACGCCCTGCCCACCCAGGAGCCGCCTCCGCTCAGACCCCCCGCCCCTCCGGCGGCTCCCAGGGCTCAGCCAGGAGCAGGCAGGTTTGAATCATCAAAAACAAGCCGCAGCTGAGCAGAGTGCGCACAGCCCCCCTGAAGCATCCTCTCTCCACTCCTGCCTCCTGTCCATCGGCCCCATGCAATCAGATGCCCAGTGACACCACTTTACCTCCCCAAGGGCCGTTCCTCTGAGTCCCTGTGCTCGGGGGCTGCAACACCCACACCGCCCAGGGTGTGGCTTCGGGGCCACCAGGCGTCCTGGCAGATGTCTGCTGAGCGGTCACTGCAGACAGGCCCCCCTTCTGTGCCCATAGGCACAGTGCCGCCCGAGCATTTACTAGTGCTTGCTGGCTTCCTGACACTCTCCGAGACTGGACCTCATCTTCCCCTAAAGACCCCAGACTGCAGGTGCCCTTCCCTCCAGGCTGACCCTGTGGGTGGCTCCCAGGAGTGTGTCCAGGGCCTCGCCACCACCCCCGCTCCCTTCTGCATGCCCTGTTCCATCTCAGGAGAGGTGCCCTGGGTTCGTGTCCCCCACTTGGGCTTCGGGGCCACTGGGCAGGTCAGGGTGAACATCCACTGTTTTTAAGCAGTGATGCTTACTGGGAGGGGCTGCGTGCTTGCATCCACGTGTCTCCCTCTCACCGACCATGTTGGAAGTGTGGAGGCGTCAGCCAGTCAAATGGCTCCTCTTTTCAAAACAGGAAAGCCTGCATGTCTCCCAGGAGGCCGCCAGCCCCCCTCATCCACAAGAGCCCATCCTGGGTACTTACATGCACAAGTCATTTAGAAATGAGGGGGTTTGGGATCAGATTTCTGAGCAACTTTGAATAGTCATTGCTCAGTACAGCTGGGCATTTTCTGAGTGTGTCGCCTGGAGCTGGGCTAAGTGGAGCTTGGTCAGAGGGCAGGGCAAGGCCCAGGCCAGCAGAGGCCCCCGACCCTGGGCCCCAAGTTGACGGGGTGGCTGGGAGGAGGAGCCCACAGGGCCTGCTGCGTTCCCTAATCCGGTCCCTCCTCTGACCCCAGAGGGGATCTGATTCGGTCTTTCCAACAGACTGTTGGTCACAGTGAAGACTTCCTGCCATTGAGGGGGTCTTCCCACTAGAAAGTCCCCCCGAGAAACAGTACCGCCTCCACCGTTCACTCCGTGCACCATCTCCCCAGTGTGCGCAGCGGTCCCTACGGGCGGCCCTGCCCATGTGGATCAGCCCACGTGGTTTGTGTTTGACCCCACTGCAGTCCTGCCCGGCCCCCTGCTCTGACCTCAGGCACCATGTGGATCCTGCTGCTCCAGGTTCTCTGTGGCTGGCTTCAGGTGGGGCAGGGCCCATGTCCATGCCTCCAGCCAACGTGCACTGTGACCGGTGACCAGTGGCAGCAGAGACCTGGGGGGTTTGAGCGTCTGGTTCGGGTCTGACCTGGCCAGGCACTTGCCCGGCTTCGTGCTCCCGGCGGCCCCCCAGCCCTGACCCAGGACTCGTGGTGAATGTGCTGCGTGCCCCAAGACAGTTGCTAACTTGGTCACCAGCTTTGGCCCGGTTCCAGCCCCAGCTCCTAGACACATGCTGTCCCCAGGTGTGTTCTCATTTTCCCAGTTAAAGAAGGAGTGTAAGGGAGGTGCTGAGCCGCTGCAGTCCAGCGCTCTGGAGCCTGGGGGTTGTGTCCACACATGTGCAAACACATATAGATACACACGCAGGAACGCACACGCAGACATCCGCGTGTGAACGTGGAGACACGCCGAGGTGTAACATGTGCGTAGACAGGCACAGGAGACACGTACGTGTGCACCTCACATGCACACACGGCTTGCACACACGCTCACCGCTTGCACACACAGCATGTGCACATGCACACACAGCAGGTGCGTGGCCAGGTTCCCGTGCAGCACCCCATCCGTGTTGCGGGCTGTCGCTGCCGCTCAGTTAACAGAAGGGGATCTGGGAGGCCCCATCTTTTCCTTCAAAAGTACAGAGGCATCTGTGCTACTCGGCGCATGGGACATGGGGGCGGACGCACGCACTGGGCAGGTGAGGGAAGCTCGGAGCCCAGCCTTCTCTAATGGGTGCCCTGAGCACTGACCCCCAGGATCAGGGCCACCCCCCACCCTCGGTGCTGGGGGACACGGCTGGCAGAATCCCAGGGCCCCACGCTAGTCCTCACGTGGTGCCCAGTCCCTGGCCAACGTCCGTGGGGATGGTCGGGCTTCTCTGCTGAGACCTGGATCTGCTGTTTTCGCAGTAAAGTTGGTCTTCATGATGCTCAAACCAGTGGTAAAGTATTTCCACCCCGGGAGCACATGAGCTCTGTGAGCAGGGGCAGAGGGAACCCAGGAGCCTCCCCAGGGCACACCAGCGGTGCCCCGAGGGCAGGGGCAGGGGAGCCGAGGGCAGGGGTGGCGCAGCCTCGCACCACCGCGACGGGCAGAGCCTGGGCGGCCCACACCAGCAGCAGCTGAGGGCTCTCTGTGCCAGCACGTCATTGTTGCTGATGTCAGGCCCCACGGCTGGAGGACCCCTCTCCCGGGGGCCCCCTGCTTCTGTTCACCTTCTCAGACTTCCGAAAGTGCCCCTGGCGGGGGTGCGTCCTCTCACCCTCGGAGCTGAGCTGGGGCCTGGGGTCGGGGAGGAGCCAGTGCCCCACACCCACCGGCGTCAGGTCCGCGGCCTCTGCGACACGCGGCCCTTACGGTTGGAGGTGACTCCACGGAAGCCGAGGCAGCAGGACCCGTCTCCACTAAGTGGAAGAAAATTGGTTCCTGTAGAGTCAGACCATGAGTCATTTTCTCAGGATTTCCGTCCTGTGGCACCTTGATTGTCTGTTGCTTCCCCTGCCCGTGAACCGCGGGTAGTGGCCCGGCCTCAGGGACGTCGGCACTCATTGGTAACGTTTAGCGAGCCCCAGGGTCCCCACAGAAGTGACTTTGTAGAGGGGAGGGCAGCCACGACAATGAACGGCTCCCCGCCGGTGCCGTCGTGTGCCCCTGCTCTGCGCCCCGAGGACAGCACACACAGCCTCCTTCCTGGCCCTCAGTCTCGTAGCCTGAGGGACGTTCTGACCCACGGTGTGCCCAGCCCCGAGAGAGGAGCCCGGCTGTGGAGCTGCTCTGTATCCCGGGGATGAGACACAGTGCTGAGCACCACGTGTGGTTTCCAATTAGACGCTGGCCCAGAAAGGGAAATCACTGTGAAGTTCGCGGTTGGGAGAGTCGCCAAACCCGGGTACCATCCGCGGTGAGTCGGGGATGCGCCATCCCTGTGAGGTGTGGGTTCTGATTTTGATGGTTGTGCTGAGCCTCTGTAAGAGGACGTCCTTGTCCAAGGACCAAGTCCGGCCCCGAGTGCCGTCCGCAGCGCTGGGTGGGCCCAGCCTGGCGCCCATGGGCCGCCCTCACTCCTGGGGAGAGTCTCCACTGCAAGAGGACAGGGGCTCGCCCATGGCACCGCAGGACAGGCAGACCCAGCTTGGGACGTCGGGGAGCCTTTGTTTCTCTCCGCCAGAGAAAGAGCAACCAGGCACCCCATCTGGTCTCCTAGTGGTTTGTGTTAGGAGCAGAAAATGGAATCTGAAGCCTTTCTTTCTTCTTTCCTATTGTGGTAAAAGATACATAACATGAAATTTACCATTTCAACCATCTTTCAGCTCAACCATCCCCACCACCCGTCCCCAGAACATGGCCATCATTTGCGACGGGGAGCTCTGTCCCCCATTAGACCCTGACTGCTCCCCCCGCCCCAGCCCCTGCGACCACTCCCACTTTCTGTGTCTAGATCCTTGGCCCTCCCTGGCGGGCTCTCAAGCCTGCCCGTGCTCTCCTCTGAGAGCCGGAGTCCACGGACGAACCCTCTGTGCCGAGCGAGGGCCGCAGCCTCAGAAGGCCGCCCGTGACACACTTCCAACTGCAGGGCATTCTGGAAAAGGCAAAGTGACAGGGATGGGTCAGTGGCTGACGGGCTGGGGGCGGGGTTGACGTTGGGCAAGAAACACTCTGCATCTTGACTGTGGCGGTAGTTACACAACTGAGCATTTATGAAAAGCTACGGACTGAGGGTAATTTTAGTGAACGTAAATTATTACGTCTCAGTGAGTCTGTCGGAAATGAGCATGAAGCGCGCTGAGGCCTTGTCCCATAAAGGTTGTGGGGGGCGGCCAGGTCCTCTCTCTGGCGGGCCTCTGGGCACTGCACGGTCCTCCTGAAGGCTCGATGGCCCACGAGGACCAGAGGGGTCCTAGGAACGTCCATGGGGAGCCCAAAGCCCCCAGCAGCGCTCTCTCCCCACCCCTCACCCCCCAGGAGGGCTTGATTCCCACACCCAGGAGAGGATGATGTTGCTGAGCTCACAGCTGTGGGCTCTGCCTGGTGCCCCGCACCCCTGCTGTTCCCCAGCAGCACCCCACCCCGCCAGCAAAGGAACAGCCACTGAGAGGCCACGCAGCCGGCCCAGGCCAGGTGTCGTCCCAGGTGGAAGCACCAGGCTCTTCAGGTCCCACCAGGAAGCAGAGGCCCAGACAGGGCAGGGCGCTTGAGCTGGACCCGGTGTGGGGCTGCTCACCTGCAGGTTCGCTCTGCTGCTTTGGGGACTTCACGCGTGAACACCTGCGGGGCTGCTCCGTCAACACTCAGGGGAGCTTCCGTGCTGCTGGGGAGCGGGAAGTTTGGGGTTTGTCGTCAGCAGCACGCAGCTTCAGTGCTGGCCAGCTGCCGGACCCTGGGCCAGCCACATGACCTCGTGCGCCTCGTTCTTTGCCGGCCACTGCAGGTAGCGATGACTCTGTGGCTCGGTGACTTAATACACTCGAGGTGCCTGGGACGGCTCCGGGCACCCAGTTGGGGGCTCTGTGACCCGCGCAGCAGTAACTCAGCCACGTGTGTGGAGAGACCAGGCCTCTGATTTGGGGATCCCCCTCCTGGGGCTGGGAGCTGTTCCCTGTCATCTGGGTGCAGGATCCTGCAGGAAACCCTTTATTTTAAAATTTACACCTGGTCAGAATCACTTTTCTTTCACTGACTTCCGAGTTTGGGCAAACACGTAGGGCCATGTAACCACCTCCTCGGAGGCTCAAGGCCAGTCTTGTCACCCCAAAGCTTTGTCCTGTGCTATTGCTTTGGGGTCAACCACACCCCACCCCAGCCCCTGGAAACCAGGATCTGTTCTCCCAGGCTTGCGCCTTTTCCAGGACGTCACGTAAATGGAGCCTTTGGGGTGTCCCCCCACCCCCGAGTCTGGCTTCTTTCACTTACTATGGCGCTTGGAACTCATCCGCGCTGTTGCCTGCATCAACATCTTGCTCCTTCGTTTGTGTAGGATTCCATTGTTTGTTTCTCCATTTGGCAGGTGAAGGACGTTTGGGTGGTTTCCAGTGTTGAGCAATGACAAATAAAGCTGCTACTAATATTCAGGTACAGGATTTTGTGTGAACGAGCATTTTCATTTCTCCCAAATGAATACTTACGAGTCAGATTGCTGGGTCATACAGGAAGTGTGTTCAACCTTCTAGGAAATTGCCAAGCTTTTCCAAAGTGGAGGTGCCATTTTGAATGTCCACAGCCACATGGAAGGACGCGGTGCTCCGCATCCTAGCTGGCGCCTGTGACAGTCAGTTGTAGGTTTGGGTTTTATTTTCATTTAGCCGTCCAATGGGCATGCAGTGGGATCCTGTTGGGGCTTGATTTGCATTTCCCTGATGACTGGTGATGTGGAGCGCCTATCCATATGCTCTTGGTACCCGTGCACCTTCTCTGCCAGAGTCTGCTTCAGTAGTTTGCCCAGTTGTTAAATTGACTTGCTTTCTTGTTGTTGAATTTTGAGAGTTTTTAAAATATATTCTGCATACGAGTCCTTTGTCCAGATACATGATTCGCAGATACTGTCTCCCCTTCTGTGGCTTCTCTTTGCACTTCCCTGACGTTGCACGTCACAGAGCAAACAGCTATGGTTTTGATGGAGTCCAACCTATCAGACATTTAAATGGATCCTGCTTTTGCTGCTCTATCTATCTTCTTTCCTGCTATCTTCCATCATCTTTATAGTTTCATGTTTCATATTTAGGTTTATGATCTGTTTTGAGTTCGTTTTTCTATGGGGTGAGATACGGGTGCTTTCGTTTATATGTACATATCCACGTGGTCAGTACTGCACATGAAAAGATGCTCTTTTCTGCACTACAGTTTCTTGGTGCCTTAATCAAAAGTTGCCTGACCTCCTGTGCGGGGCTCTGCCCAGACCCCCCTCCATCTGCACGTCTGCACCGTCCCTGCCCCTACACTGTGGATTTACAGTAAGCATTCCAAACCGTGTGCGTCCTCCAGCTGTGTTCATTTCCAACACTGCGTTGCTACTTCGGCCCTTTGTTTTCTACGTAAATCTAGGATCACCAAAAAAGCGTGCAGGGGTTTTGATTTGGATTGGGTCAGTGTGTCGATCAATGGTGGGGAGACTTGGCATCTTCACACTGAGACATCCCCGAGGACGGTGCATCCATCCGTTGAGTTGGGTCCCCTTTGCTATCATTAGTGCTGGCCTCCAGCATACAGATCCTAACGTATTTTGTTAGATTTATACCTAAGTATTCATGTTTTGGGAATTATTTTTCTACTTCCAGTTTTTCATGGCTAGCACATAGAAGTGTGATTGGGTTTTGTATGTCGATGTTGCATCTTGCAACTGTGATGAGCACACTTATGAATTCTACAAATTACTTTGTAGGGTCCCTGGGATCTTCTGTGTAGACCATCACGTTGTCTGTGAATAGAGAACGTTTTAGTTCTTCCTTTCCAATCTGTACACCTTTAATTTCCTTTTATTGCATTATTGTTCTGGCTGTGACTTCCAGTATGATATGTAATCAGAGTGGAAGAGAAAACTGCCTGGCCTTGTTCCTGATCTTAGAGAGAAAGTCTTTATACTTTACAATCAAGGATGAGGTTTTTAGTTTATTTAATTTTTTGTAGAGGCCCTTTATCAGATTAAGAAATCATGCATGGATGTTGAATTTTGTTCAATGCTTTTCCTGCATCTATTGGTATGGTCATGTGGTTTTTCTTCCTTAGTTAATATAGTGAATTACGTTGAGTAATTTTTTATTGTGGCAAACTATGTAGAACGTGCAATTTACCACTTTAGCCATTTTTAAGCAGACAGGTCAGCGGCACTAGGCACGTTCACATTGCTGTGCGACCATCCCCACCACCCGTGTCTGGCACGCCTTCACCTCCCGGTGGGAACTCCGTCCCCATGAAACAGTCCTTCCCCAGCACCCCTCCCCCGGCCCAGAGACCACCACTCTGCCTCTGTCTCCGTGGATTTGACGACTCTGGGGACCTTGTATTCATGGAAAACCTTACTAGTTTTCACTCTTGGACCAGCCTCACGTTTCTAGTACAAGCCCCACCTGGCCATGCATTGTCCTTGTATGTGTTGCTGGATTTGAGTTAATATTTTGTTGGGAATTTCTGTGTCCAGGCTCATGAGAGATATTGGTCCGTAATTTTATCTTCTTGTGCGTCTTTGTCCGGTTTCAGTATCCGGGTCATGCTGACCTCGTAGAATTATTTGGAATGTACTTGCTCCTCTTCTGTTTTCTGGAAGCGGTCGTCTGTCTTCCTTTAAGGTTCGGTAGAGTTCCTCAGCGACTCCATCTGGGCCAGGACTTTCGTCGGAAGGTTTCCAGCTGTGATTTCAGTTCCCTTCGTGGGCGTAGAGAGATTCCGGTGTTGTGCTTCTGCCTGTGCAAGTTTTGGTGACTTGTGTCTTTAAAGGAACTGGTCCATTTTATCTAAAAGTCGTCACATTTGGGGGCATGGGGCTTGTGGCATTCCTATTACCCCTAGGCTGCCCGCGGGGTCTGTGACCACCTCTTCTCTCTCATTCCTGGTACCAGTGACCCGTGCACCCTCTTTGCCCTGGTCCGTACAGCTGGGAGTTCACCAATATTATTCTTTTTTGAATAACCAGGTTTCGGTTTCATGAATTTTTTCTGTTGTCTTCCTGCTTTCAGTTTTATTTATTTACACTCCCATCTTCATTTCCTTTTCATGCTTGGTTTGGATTTAATTTGTTCTTGGCTTCCTAGATTTCTTAAGGTGGAAGCTTGGATTATTGACTCAGGGCCTTTATTCTTTTGTAGTTTAAACATCGAATGCTATAAATTCCCTCCTAAATGCTGCTTTAGTAGCATTTCAAAATTTTTAAAATGTATTCTAATTCAGTTCAAGATATTTTCTTACTTCTCCTGAGATTCCCTCTAGTCTTTGGACTATTGAGAATCGTGTTGTTTAATTTCCAAATGTTGACAACATTTGTCACTGGTTTGTAATTTCATATGTTTAGAGGACATACCCGTGTGATTTCAGTTCCCTAAAGGAGTTCAGGTTTGTCTGGCGGCCCAGAGTCACGGTCTGTGCTGGTGAATGGCATGTGCGTCCTCGCAGAACCCGCGTGCGCCCTCGCAGAACCCATGATCACTCTGTTGGGCATATTGCTCTCTGAGGGTCAGTTTGGTTGATAACATTGTGTCATCTAGTTCTGAAACCTCCATTGGTTCTTTTTTTTTTTTTTTTAAAGATTTTTTTAATTTATTTATTTGAGAGAGAGAGTGAGAGAGAGAGAGAGAGCACAAGAGGGGGGAGCGGGAGAGGGAGAAGCAGGCTCCCTGCCAAGCAGGGAGCCCGATGCGGGACTCGATCCAGGGACTCCAGGATCATGACCTGAGCCGAAGGCAGTCGCTTAACCAACTGAGCCACCCAGGCGCCCTCCATTGGTTCTTTCAATGTGTTTCTTTTCTTTTAAGAACTTGTATCCTTCCATTCATTTCAAGAGTTGCTTTTATCTCAAGGAGCATGGTGCTCGCACCAGCTCCTAAGTCCCTGTCTGGAAGTCCCACCATCTGAGTCTTCCTGAGAGTGGTCTATATTATCTTTTCCGTGAGAGTTAGTCTTATTTTCCTGGTTCTTTCCATATCAAGTAATCTGGGGTTACTTTCTGAACACTTTGAATATTGCTGTGGTGCTTTGGGTTAATTAGAACCCTCTGGAGAATGTCAGTGCTTTTAGTGGATTCTTTTCTTTGGGCAGGAAGCCCATGAGGAGCTGCCCGATCTGCCTCACTGTCTGGTGGTGGCTCCAACGTCAGTCCCGTTTGCAAGCCCTGTGCTGCACTGTCCTGCTCTCCCCCATGCACACACCCTCGGGGTTTCGTCCTGGTTCTGGGAGGTGGTTTATATCACAGTGCAGTTTTCAGGTCCTTCCTTTACTCTGGTTCTTTAGGTGTGTTCCACACATGGGCAGGTCAAGGGTGAGCCCAGGATTTGTGTCAAATCATGCACAGAATTGGGGATCTGTTTTCCAGCTCTTTCCTTGCTGAGATTTCCTCCCACACTCCCCAGTTTCGAGAGATCCTTTTCTTAGTCCTCTGACGGGGAAGCCCGAGTATTCCATTTCATTTCCTCGACTAGCTTTCTTAGGTAAAGCTGTCTGTATTTGTTCTTGTAACGGCGGCTCTGGGGGTGTAAACACACATCCTTAAGTTCAACGTCTGCTAAGAATTCACATTGCACCCATTCACACCTGACACTTCCCACTTCTCATTGCTCACCTGGGGGGCTGTTTTAATTGATTTCTTTTTTTTCTTATCAATGGGTCACATTTTCCTGTTTCTTCACATATCTAGTCATTTTTTATTTATACTGAACATTGTAGATGATGCTTTGAAGAGACTCTGTGTTCTGTTATCTTGCTTTGAAGAGTGTCGATTCTTGCTTTTGTAGGCCTTTCAGTTGCAGACTGATCATCCTGGTTTACACCTCATCCGTGCAGGTTTACGGAAAGCCCAACCCCTTCTAACTTGGGAGGAATCAACTCTAGTCTCAGTGTCCCCTGTGGATTTGGGGGTTTGCTTTGAGGCTTAGGTAGGCGGGTCTAGAGTAGGCCTCCATCTAGGGCACAGTGCTCATTCCTCAGGTGTGGACCTCCTGGCATCTCAGCAGGACACTCGGTGTGTTAAGGAGGCCTCTGCCCCCCAGCGCTGCCAGAAAGCCAGCCACCTGCCATAAGCCTATCAAAGTTTCAGTCTGTGTACACAGCCCAGCCAGCATAGAAGCTGTGGAGAGTCCCTCACAGGCTTCTGAGGACCCCCACAATGTGGACCCCCCTTTCAGTTGCCTTCTCTGCAGATTCAAACTGCTCTGCGGCCCCAGCTTCTGAGTTCTGCCTCCTCAGCCGGAATAGCCATGCTGGACCAGACCCCAGCTCCTAATGTTGCAATCCGGAAAATGGCCCCAAGGAGAGAAGCGGGTGACCGTGGGGCTCACTTTGTGAATTTCCCTGCTCTCGGCCACCACGGTCTTGCACTGTAGCTTGTCCCGTGTCTGAAAACAACTGGCTGATGCATTGTGTACAATTTCATAGTTGTTTATGACAGGAGAGCTAGTCCAGTACCCCAAGTGGGAGTCAGCCCTGGATTTTAAACACTGCCTACTTTCAAAAATATCTGAGACAGTTTATGATAGAAGACTTTGGTCTATTAAAGGAACTATTAAAACAAAGTTGCAACAGAATACCCAACAAAGAAACAGAGTTATCCTAGAAATGGGAAGTTGAAGATAGCCACTGTGTTTGAGTAAATCTTATACTGAAGCTTATAAAAAGGAGTGACATTATTTGGACTTAAACATTTTTAGCTCGTTGTCTGTTTAAAGGTGAATTTACTGTAAAGTTCAGTAATTCTCCCTTGACATATTTAAAGGTTAAGAGCATTCTTCAGCAAGCTCTGTGCTCTTATAACTCAAAAACACTTCCTCTATTAAAAAAAAAAAAAACGCACACCATTTCAACTTCCTGAAGTTCAGAGAGTTCTGGGCTATTTGGGACTCGTCCCTATTCAGGAATTACGAAGTTGTAAGTGCTCACGGCAGGCCGTGGGCTGTTGCTGTCCCGAGTATAATTCCCCGTTCCTTGGCAGGCCCGCGAAGCCTCCAGCTCCTGAGGGTCAGGCGGGAGGGGAAGTGCATCTGGGTCATGTCACCCGGGAGCCCCGTGCATCGGGACACCCAGCTCTTGCTGGTGCAGAGCCAAAATCAAAGATTCATCCGTTTGTAAGTCCATCTGCCTCAGGCCCTATGCCCAACAGGATGTGCGCGGTCGGAAGCTGCTGAGGGTCACTATTTATTGCCTGGGGCTGAGGGAGAAGCGATCACATCTGTGCCGACCCCGCTCCCAGGCTCTCTGGATCTGGGCGCACCAGCTGCTCCTGGAAACCCTGAATGGGAATGGGAAGGAGCACCTAGTGGGGGCAGGGAGCTTTCCAGCCCAGGGACAGTCTTGCCGGTACAGCTTGGAGACCCCTCCTGGATTGTCCTCAGTGTGGGGAGCCCATAACCTCACTACTTTGTCTTCCCCACTCCGGGGAGGGGCCCGGGGGAGGCAGGGCCCAGCCACGGAACGACGTTGAGATTTCTGTGACACCAATTTCTGGTGCACGCTTGCTGTCTGGTGGCCTCCAGTTGGTCTGCCCATGTTCCTGTGACAGCAGGCTGGGAGCACAGGCACCAGGGTCCAGGGCAGGAGACAGGATAGTGAGACGATGCAGACAGGAGCCCCGGTGAGCAAGGCGTCGAGCAGCTGGGTCATGGCCAGTCCCGTGCAGCGCTTACAGTGATGCCCACGTGAGGCAGGAAGGAAAGTGGCCAGCCCAGAGGCCCCTCTGTCCCCCACAGGCTGGCAACTTGCCCGGGCCCTCGGCTCTGCCCCACCCCGAGGCCCCTTTGGCTGAGGTGAGCTGTCCTCCAGGGACTTGAGCCCACCTGGGGGATGCCTGCGCTTCCTTGGTGCCAGGTGGAGTTTGAGGAGGAGTGGGGCCAGGCCAGGCCAGGGTCTGGGAGGGGGACAGGTCCCAGGGGGGCCCTTTCCACCTTCAGAGGCCCAGAAGATTGGGGAAAAGCACCAGCCAGCCACAGCAGGCTGCCAAACAGACGCTTGAGCGGTGATCTGGGGTCGGGAAGCGCATCCCAGCCGAAGGAAGCTTTTCTGGAGGAGCGAGGTGCGGGTGAGGCGCCTGCCACACTGGCCCATACCTGACGCAGATAATTGCAGGGCACTCAGACAAGGTTAACACCCCTTCAGCTTCCTGCGATTCATTTTCCTGACAGCTTGTTTAAAAGACGCCCATCTGATGTATTAAAATACCCACATTTATGTCAGACCTGGAGATCAGCTAGACGGTGTTCAGAAAGCTTCCGATTAAAACCACCAGGGGCAGATACTCATGTTCGGAAAAGGCTCTAACCCCAAGCACCTTCTCTGCTTCCGCCTGTTGTGAGGGTCTCATGAGCCGAGTGCAAGTGCCCTGGGCCACGGTAACAGAGGACCACAGACCACACTGCTCACACTGCAGAAACCTAGCCTCTCACAGCTCTGGAGGCCAGAAGTCTGAAACCTCCAAGGTGTGGGCAGGGCCGTGCTCCCATCGGCGGCTCCAGAGGAGGGTCCTCCCTGCCGCATCCAGCTTCTGGTGGCCCCAGGCGTCCCTCCAGTCTCTGCCTGTCTTCACCTGGTGTCCCTCCTGGGTCTGTGTCTCTTCTATTATAGGGATGCTTGTCGTTGGACTTAGGGCCACCCTAATTCAGCATGATCTCATCTCCATGTCCTTAATTGCATCTGTGAAGACACTTTTTCCAGATAAGGTTACACTGACAGGTTCTGGGGGGCGGGACCTGGGCATATGTTTTGATGTCCACCAGTAGCCCCACTAGACCACAGTTCAGCACAGAGGCAGAAGACGGGGCCAGGGCTGCTTGTCCGGGCGGGGGGCTCACTTCCAGTACAGACACAGCACTCTGTCTCCTGAGCACTTGACTGGCCCCCCAGGTCCAGGTGCAGAGCGGGTGCCGGGCCCCTCGATAAATGAGCAAGGAGGAGCAGGAAGGGGATGCCTGCGGACCTCACGGCCCTCCGATGAGTTTGTTCCAACACTCCCGGGACCGGCCGAGATGGGGCGGCGCTCTGGGTGTCTCCAGCTGAGGAAAGGCTTCTGGCCCCCTGCCCAGACTCAACCCCTGGTGGGGGTGGGGGCGCAGCGTGGGGAGGAAGAGGGCCGCGGGTCGGGCCTGCCCAGGGCCCCTTTCATCTGTCATCTTACAGACTGTCAGCGGTGACCCAGGGAGGCCGGCACAGCGAACCCATCTTCCCACCGAGGCAGCAGCGGGTGCCCCTCCCCCCAGGCCCCCCTCCTCCTCTGTCCCACCGCCCCGCGCCAGCCAGGCGAGGCCCAGGGGAGACCTAGGAGGAGGCAGCTGGAGGTGGCAAGTGAGCTCGGGGCACGTGTTGTGCTGCAGGCACTGTCTCTGCATGTGGCTGCTGTCACTGCCCACTCCCTGGGGCCCTCTGGCCTGGGGTGGAAAAGGCTTCCCAGCCCCAGCCAGGTGTCCTACCTGCCCACACCTTTCATGTTGTCCCTTGGCTGAAAGGTGTTCAGGTGGCCAGCTGGTTCCTCCCGGCTCCGGTCTAACACTGTGATGAGCTAAAGTGGAGCTCAGATGGCCCCGGTGACCCCGCGGGGGACGGGCGCCCACGACGATTGGGCTGGTTCTGGTTTAATCCTTTCTGCTCCAAGCCTGTAACATTTGGCACACCTGCAGGTCAGGGAGCCTGGGTCAGGGGCCCCATGAAGGTGCCTGTGTGTAGCCACTCTGAAGGCCAAAGGGACATGTGTGCAGAGCAGGTCTTGGCTTAATTCTGGGACGGAGCCCTGAGATGGCTCTGCTGTGCTGGGCAGGCTGGAGGGGCAGGCACGGATGCTGGGACCCCGGTCGGGAGGTTGCTCTGGCTCAAGGGCAAGCTGGAAACGGGGGCAACAAGCAGTGAGGCCAGGGTGTGGTCAGGATTCCTGGCTCTCTGCAGCTTGGTGCATGGGTGCCCCCGCCACCCGCCAGAGCTCCCTGCCCCAGGCATGGGAGGGCTCCTGGTGACTCCACCTCAAGGCCCAAAACCCCTGCCCCATCCAGTGCCTGGGCCCCAGTGGCTCCCAAAAGAGCCAAAGGATCTTCTCCCCTGTCCCAACCCCAGGGCTTGATCAGGCAGGAGCTGAAAGGAGCCACATTCCACCAAGACTCAGGTGGGTCAACAGTGCAGGGGGGCTGCGGTCACTGGAGACCTCATCCCAGCCCTAAGGGCGAGCTTCTGTGTTGGCATTTAAAGCATTTAGAACCACTTCCAGCCCTTTCTGGGGGACCTCCTGCTGAGTTTTAAAGGAATCCTTCCCTGACCTTATTAACTAACTCACAAGATGGATGGGGCATCTCTGGGTCAACAGCCCAGCCCCTTTCCCTGACATTGTGAGCCAGAGTTACCAGGGTTCCAACCCAAGCACATGCCAGGACACGAGCAGAACGGCTCTCCGGGGGGCCAGAAGCTTGGACCCCACACTCGGGGATTTTCACTTCCATCGGCAATAAATTAAACGTGTCTTCATTCCTCCTGCCCTGGAGAAACGGCCACTGTGGGAGAGGGCAGCCCAGAAAGACAGGCTCTTCATGAAGGAAAGCCCAGAGGTGTCTGGCCTAGGGGCTGGAGGCGACAGGCCCGGGCCACCCCTCACTCTGCACCCCGTGTCCCGCCTGCAAGATGGCACTGCTGTCCCCTGCCACCTGCAGGCCAGTCCCTGGAGAAACCAGCTATCCCATGCAGTGCGGCCGCTGAAGCCCAGCCAAGTGCTTCCCAAGCGCTGAGGGCTTTCTTCATTACTATTTGTCATTACTGATTGCTGATTTGGGGGTCAAGTGGCCATTCTCTACCAGTAATGGGGCCACCTAAAGTGTAGCCAGGAGGCCAGCTTATCCCTTACAGCTGAGCAAGGCTGCAGATGCTCGTGAGCAGCATGGAGATTGCCTGCAAACGAGGTGCAGTGTGTGGTCCCTCCCTCCGGTCCCTCTGAATCCAGCCAGGAAACGGCGACATTGATGGGCTAGAGGGCGGGCTCTGGTGCTCGTGGGGGGTACGTGGCAGGAACGAGGGTCTCAGCCTCACCTGTGCTCATTGGTCCCAGAGAGACCAACTGGTCTGGTTCGGAAACGAGGCCCGGCCACATCGCCCCCTCACGAGGACCCCCGTGCTGGCCCCCCACAGCCCCTCGGACTCGTCCCTGAGGCAGGCACTCTCCCTCGGCCACCCCTGCCGTCTCCCCGAGCCAGCCCCGGCCCGGGGTTTCCGGGAACAGGTGGGTCCAAGAGCCGGAGCACGATGAGGCACTGGCAACTTGCCTCTGCTACCAACAAGCAGCAGGGCGGTCCTCCCTGGAGCCACAGCCCCCTCCCCTGAGACCGAGCCCACCCAGCAGGCAGGTCTGGAGCCGAGCCCTGCTCTGCGAGGCTTGTCCCCGCGCACGGCGCCGGGCAGCAGCTCTGAGCTGAGAGACCCCCTAGGACAGCAGTGGGAACTAGGAATTAAGGGGACCCAGTAACTCTTTCCAAACATCTGAAGGAGGGGATGGAATTCTACCCAGAAGCCAATTCATATTTTCACCATTTCCACTGTTGTGCCTTTTCCAGAATGTCACAGAGTTGGAATCGAACACTGTGTGGCCTGTTCGAATGTGTTTCTCTCACTCACTTGTTCCCTCCTGTGTTTTCATGGGGTGGTAGCTCATTTCTTTTTAGCCCTGAATAATATTCCGTGGTCTGCATGGTCCACAGTTTACCCATCACCTACTGAAGGGCATCTTGGTTGCTTCCAAGTTTTGGCGATTCTGGAAAGAGCTGCTGTAAACATCCGTGTGCAGGGTTTTGTGTGGACAGAAGTTCTCTGCTCTTTTGGGTGAATAGGAGGGTGGTTGCTGGATCTTCTGGTGGGAGTATCTTTCGTTTTGCCACAAAACACCATGTTGCCTTCCCACCAGCAATGCGTGAGAACCCCCGCTGCCCCACGTCCTGTCCCACGTTTGGTGCTGCCGGTTTTTATTTTAGCCACACAGGTTATATCTCGTTGTTTTAATGAGCAATCCCCTAGTGACATATGCTGTGGGGCATCTTTGCTTATGTTGTCATCTGTCGATCTTCTTTGATGAGGTGTCTGTTCAGATCCTTCGCCCATTTTTTTAGATATTTGTTTTCTGGTTGAGTTTTAAGAGTTCTTTGTATATTCTGGAGTTCTCTTCCAATTTTTTTAATGTAAAATTCACATAAAATTTACCCTCTTAACCGTTTGTGGGAGTACAGTTCACGGGTACTAAGCGCGTTCACACGGTTGCGTGGCTGCCACCGCCATCTGTCTCCAGGACTCTCTTCTTCTTGCAGAACTGACACTCTGTCCCCGTGAAGCGGGAGCTCCCCTGCCTCCCCCAGGGCCTGGTGGCCACCATCTCTGTCTCCTCGAAGTTGGTTCCTCCAGGGACATCCCATGAGGAGAATCTGCGTCTTTGTCCTTTTGTGACTGGCTTATTTCCCTCAGCATGGGTTCATCCATGTGGGAGCAGGTGTCAGAATTCCCTTGCTTTTTCAGGCTGAATCCTGTCTGGCCGTGTGGATGCCCCACTTTGCTCATCCATCCACCTGTGGACGGACCCTGGGCTGCTTGCACCCGCTGGCTGTCGTGAATGGCGCTGCTGGGAACATGGGCACGCAAACGTCTCTTGGAGTCCCTGCTTTCAATTCTTTGGGGGACACACCCACAAATGGAATTGCTGGGTCACATGGTAGTTCTTTTGTTTATTATTAATTTCTGAGGAACTGCCAGCAGTTTTGCATAGAGGCCCCGTGTGCAGGAAGGGAGGGCGCCCGTCATTGTGCGGATCAGCCTCGGGCTGACCGGGTCACACAGCCTCGACAGAAGGTCAGACATGGTCGGGGGTGTGGACCCCTGGCTCTCTCCTACTGTCCAGGCTCACAGGTGGGGCACCGAGGCCAATGGGGAGAGTCTCCCCGAGGCTGTCTGCTCCACGTTGGGTGATGGAGGAGGAGTGCCTGGTGTGTCCTGGGGGAGGCCGCAGCTCATCCTGCTCCCAGGGGCCCAGCCACGGCTGAGGTCAGGGGAGCCCTGGGTCTGTGTGAGAGCCCCTCACAGCCTCCCGTGGTTGAAGAAGAGCAGGTCAGACAGAGGCCTGAGCAGTCAGCTCCTGTTCCCTCATCCAGCTCTCCTGCCCTTCCTGGGCTCTGTCTCCCAGCCTGTCGGGATCACCGGGGGGCGGCCCTGGGGACCACGCTGACTGCCGCGTGGAAGGGACCTCTGGCGGCTTTCAGGTTCTAGAACATTCTCTGGTGAGAAGCCACCAGAGGCGTCGGGAGGACGTAGCACCCCAGGCAGGCTGAGTCCTGGGAGCCTCAGAGAAGAGAACTCGCATGGGTAACACGCCATGAATATTCACGCCGGCATTGGACTTGCAAATTCCAAGTAATTTAAATGTCACAAACAGCGTGTGGATATCTTTCAGGGAGAAGATCTGTCAGAGAAAATGAATCTTGATCACCAGTTGTAACAGGGGAGCAGCCTCCTCGGTCCTTGGAAGGCGGCCGGCAGGAGGCTCCTTCAGAGTCCTAGCTCTGGGGGGACATCGCTAACGCTAATTAGGGGGAGGGAAGCAGCCGGCTCCGGGGGAGGCGCACCCCCGCCCCTCTCTGCGGGCTGCAAGCAGAGTGGCCCTGCCAAGGCTCCCCGCGGTCCTCGGTCCCTCGCTCTGTTGCAGCGCCCCAGGTCGGGAAGCCAGGCCGCAGGGGCCACCTGGCCAAGGACGCAGGTGGGCAGCTCCAGCGGGGTGGCCACCGCCCTCGGACCACCACTCTTGACGAGGGGAGTTCTGAACTGGCCGAGCAGACATGATTGTGGCAGACGTGTCATTGACATATCTCGGGAGAGCCCTGCGGCCGCCCACACAGAATGGCTCAGGCCACTGGTGATGGTTTTCAGAGCTAACTCTGACCCTCACGGCCACCCTCTGGGCTGGGGCCTCCTCAGACTGTCCCCACATACAAATCAGGAGACTTCCGGAGGGGACGCCATTTGGTCAGACACACAGCCTCAAGTGGCCGTGAATCAGGTCCATCTGATGTCACGTCTGTGCTTATCCCTGGCGCTCCCCAGCATCCTGTCCTCGGGGCTTAGCTCCTTGGCATAACTCTGGTTCATTTCTGAGACTGGGGGGTGATAGGGCAAGAGTGGAGGGTACCTTCCCGGGTGCACACCGTGGGGGCCTCCCAGCCCTGCAAAACCTCTGGCGCACTCGGCCCTGGTCACTCACTGCTCCGTGGGGGATGCAGAGAAGGCCAGCGCTGTTCCCAGAAGGCATGGCCCCAAGTTCAGGCTGTCCTGGGCCCCCTGACGTGCTTACCATGTTTTGCGAAGGGGCTTCCTGCCCCTTTGTTCTTACAGGAGGGCTTCAGTTCCTGGCACAACTCTTTCATGGGCCATTTTAAATGTCCTGTGCACACATCCTGTTTTGGGGTTGACCTGGGGGCCAGGGGGCTGCGCTTCTCTCTCCCCATCCTCGAAATCATCTGTTGAAACTCTAACCCCCCCCACTGGGTGATGGTATCAGGAGGTGGGGCTTCTAGGAGGTGATCAGGCCGTGGGGGTGGAGCTCCTGTGATGGGGTTAGCACCCCTATAGGAAGAGGCCAGAGTCCCCTCGTCCCCTTTGGGCCCTGTGAGGGCACAAGCAGGGGGCTGTCCACAACCAGAGCCCTCATCTCAGACCCCAGTGTCCACAGCTGTGTTCTTTGTAAGCCACTTGGGCTGTGGCTCTTTGTCATGGGGGCCCGAGCGGACAGCCCTTCATCGCTGTCCGTTCACACAGGAAGCCCTTCAGTGGCTCGCGGGGGACAGACTCTGTCCCCACGCAGCCAGCTATGGTGGGGGCAGCAACACGCACATGTCCCGTCGCAAACAGCCGTGTGCCGACCAGAAGAAACGCGAGCTCTCCGTCCAGCCTGTCCCACTCCTACCTGGGCGCTCAGGCCACACTGGATCGGCTCGCCCGGGCGCCCAGGGGAGAGGACGAGCCCGTCTCCATCTGTGCCAGAGAGATCGGCCTGCCCCCACGTGGTCCTGTCCGCACCTGGAGCTGCCAACCGTCCTGCACCCCAGCCAGCCCTGGGCAGTTAGGCAGATTGCCATCATGGCGGCAGGTGGAAGAGGTGGGCGCCTGGGGCAGCACCAGGCAGGGACAGAGCCAATGCCTCTGTGCTCTCCATGGAGGCGGCGCATCAGCTAGATCCCCGCTCGGCAACAAAGACCCCAGTGTTACTTGAAACGCTCCCAAGTGTAACAAACGTACCAATTGTGTCTTTGTGACAAACACCTTATTAGGAAGGAGGTAAAACTCAGCGGGAGTGGCCCCAGGATGAGATGCCGGCTCAGGGAACAGCCTCCCCACGAGGCTGGGGGGCCTCCATGGGTGGCCTCCATCCTGCATGGGGGACAGCGGCCCTCATGCCCCGTGCTTCCCAGGCAGGCACTGAGACAGCTCTGTTGGCAGGCGCACAACCACTCGGAGCTGTCTCCATCTGCTCTGTCCGTCCGCTCTAGCCACTCCGTCTGTCTGCTCTAGCCACTCCGTCTGTCTGCTCTGTCCGTCCGCTCTAGCCACTCTGTCCATCTGCTCCGTCCGTCCGCTCTAGCCACTCCATCCATCCATCCATCCACTCTAGCTGTTCCAACAGAGACTGGGGGCTTCTCGACAACAGACACATGTTGGAGCCTCCACAACTCTGGAGGCTGAGGTCCAAGGCGAGGACACCAGTGGACCCGGTGGCTGGCGAGAGCCCAACTTCCTGATCATGATGACGGCTTCTCGCCGTGTCTTCACGCGGTGGAAGGGGCACAAAAGCTCCCTGGACACCCATCCCATCATGGGGGCTTCACCCTCGTGACCTAATCACCCCCGAAGGCCCCACCTCCTTACACCATGTCCTTGGGAGCTAGATTCCAGCATATGAATCTGGAACACACGCTTCGGTCTGTGGCAGGTTTGCTCCCCTCCGGGTCACGTGAGGCAAGTACACCCCTAAGGCTGGCGTCAGGGGGTGAAAGAGGAAATGCATGGGATGGACAGGTGACAGAACGCCGGGCGGGGGCCTGTGAGGCTGTGAGTGGAGCCAGGCGGCCCCAGCTGGGAGTGCGAATGGGGGGAGGGTTTGCCCAAGAACTGGGGCTCCAGCCAATTCCTGTTTTGGGTTCAGTTTTCTTGACAGGGGTCTGGTCTGCACCCAGATTTGGACCCGTGTTCAACCGCTCTCCTGACTACAGAGCCTGGTTTTCAGAGCCTGGCCCTTACCCCCTCGATCTGCAGGTGTTCGTCCCTCAACAGAAACCAGCATGATTACAAAAGCTCACGTGTTCACTGCGGGGAAAGTGTGTTCTGAAACACGTCCCTTCGGCGGCAGCCTGGTTCAGGAGGCAGGGTCTCTGCTCAGAATCTGGAGGGCAACAGGATGAAGGCGGGAGGCCGAGGCCCCCAGGCCCCTCACCATCGTGACGCATTTCCATGTTCAAGTGACTTCCCTGGTTCTGCATGAGCCGAAGCAAAACAGGAACACGTATGGGAGCTAAGCGCACACACACACACACACACACCCAGAGACACGCACACACACATAGTCCCAGCACGTGCATGCACACACACGTGTACACACACAGAAACACTCAGATGCCCATGTACACACAGACACACAAACGCACATGACAAAAGCCATGTGCATGAACCAACATTTGCTGATTGTAGGGACTGAGGGAAGATCCCCCTTAGACATCAGCAAACCACAGGCCCCTTGAAGGGCCCAGGCCCACCCGTCCCCCTGCCCTGGGCTCGGCTGCCCGGGGCTCACATGTGTTGGATTGCACACTTGAGTTTGACCCACCAGCAGAGAGCTGGCTCTCCTCTTTCAAGGTTTAATGACATGTTGCTGCTTCTTCAGGAAGTCAGAGCCGTGGATAAGCCTCTCTTCACAGGAAATAAAAACGAAGGAAAACCGTCCCCTGTCCTCCTTCATGCCCCTCCCCCTGGCTGTGTGGCACCACTGGGGGGGGAGGTGACACAGCGCAAGTGCCATGAGTCATCTTCACAAAACCAGCCCCCAGATTCTGGGGTAGGACAGCGCAGTCAGCTGCGATCCCCTGCTTCCTCCTGCCTCCTCGGGCCTCTTGTCAGCCCCTGGGGAGGGGGTGTGTTTTACTTACACTAGGGGTGTTTCTCTCCGAAGAGCAAATGTGGGGGTGGGGCAGTGCCCCAGCTAGTCCCTGCTGTGTAACGAAGCAGCCCGAGCTTGTTGGCTCCAACAGTGACGTTGCGGTGCCCCTTCGGCTGGTCTGAGCTGGGCTCACTTCCGTGGCTGCTGTCCTCTGGTGATGACTCATCCACGGGCCCGGATGAGTCCGAGACGGCCTCACTCACCTGTCTGCAGGTTGGGCTGGCTCTGGCCTAGGCCTCGCTGTCCGGGAGACAAATCAGGGTTTCCTCACGTTGTGGTAGCCGCATTCTGGGGGAGTGAGAGCGGGAGACGTGAGGCCTGGCTCAGAAGGCGGCATCCCCGCTGCCTGGCCCAGGTCAGAGCCAGGCCAGCAAGGGCGTGGGCCACGGACTCCGTGTCTTAGTGGGAGGAGGGGCCGGCCACATTGCAAAAGGTGTGTGTCCAGGGTGCAGGAAGCTGTCAGCGGTCTCGGAGGACCCTCCTCCCTGGGCCACCGGCTGACAAGCTCATGGCACAGTCTTGTTAGTGGAGGGACCCATGACAGTTGCGTCATGGCCTGGGATGTCTAGGGGAGCGCCTGGCCCCAAGAGGACACCGCAAGGCCGGGGCTGCCTGTGACAATTAAGAAGGCCGGCTCTCAGGACCCCGGGAGGTCCCGAGGATGGCAAAGATGCGGGTGGGCAAGCGTGCCACCTCGGGGCGTGTGGGGGCCGGTGGCAGCCGGTCTGGGGACAGAGCAGGCACAGAGGGCTGGACCCTGGGGCTTGTGCAGAAACAGTCACGTTGATCAGATGTCTCGCAGCCCAGAGGGCGGCCTCGAAGTCGTTTTTCCAGTTGTAGGAACGCTCTGTCCCCACTGAGTCCCCGCAGAGCTGTGGGTTTTCCCCTGTAGCTTCTGTGTCGGTGAGACTTTGTCTTCCTATGGCTGAATTCGCTGGGAGAGCCACAGACTGGCCGCAGGAAGCTGAGACCTCCGGCACCGACCGCCTCACAGTGACCACATCAGCACCTGCGAGTGCGCTCTGCCCCCCGGCATGGCCGGCACGGGAAGCCGGTGTCCCGGGAGGCCGGGGCCGAAGCCGCCAGAGAAAAATCTCACCGGGATCACTAGGTGCCGAGATCGACAGGGCACGGGAGCTAGAGGCCACAGACCACGTCGACAGGGCAGCAGCAGATCGCCCCGAAGGAGCCTGGGTAAAAGCCCCCAGACCGCCACACACCTGGAACGGACCTCCCGGAGGCCGCGGTTGGCACCTGCGTCCATAGCAGGAGGTGTGTCAGCAACAGCGGGAGCAGGACAGGATCCCCTGCGGCCACAGCCTGTCGGGGCGCCCAGCGCACGTCGCAGTGGCAAATGGAGGCAGTGAGTTCGTGCCCTCTGCCCACCTCTGCCCACATCCTCCCGCTTGTCCAGGCTCGGCTGGGAGGGCAGCTGCGGTTTTCTCTGACTCCTACTTGGGCAGAACAAATCCTATTTCATGAACGCCTCGTATGGGAGTCACTGCGGCGGACGGACGCTGACAGCCTGCAGACGGCTCCAGGGGCAAGGCCTCCGGGAAGACCGGCTTGTCCGATGCCAGGGAAAGCCTCTCTGCTGAGGTATTCGCACAGAAAGAGACTCACCTTGGGTTGGAGGAGGCCATGAGGGAGGACCTCTAACCTGGGAGGGCATTAGAGTGAAGACGCCCGCATGGGGGTTGTTAAAGCAGGAAGAGACCAGCCGCCGCGGTGCAACCAGCCTCCTGTACGGCCTGAGAGGCTGAGTCTCCCCGGGGTCCCCTCTTGGCCTCACGCTGACTGCCTCTTCCCTGCCATACCCCCACAGCCACCCATCCCTGGGTCCTGCCGCAGCCCCCCGGTTTCTCCCAGCCGTCCACTGCGTCCATCCCCGTGGACACCACCCTAACACAGGCCGCCATGGCCGCTCTCCGGGCCCGGGAGAGCTTGCCCCCGGGCTCCACCCACCTTCTTCATCCCCTCCTCTTGCTTCCACGATGGCCTTCCGTGATGTGACCCCCGCCCAGCCTCTGTGGCCGCCCATTCGTGCCCCCCATCTCTCAGGACCCTGCATAAAGATTCCTCCTCCAGAAAACGGCCCTTGTCCCCACCAGACTGCCTCATGCTCACCGCTGAGTCCTGTGTGTTCACCTGTCCTCCACACCCACCTCCGTCTGTGCAGAGTGCCCTGCATACAGCAGGTGCTCAATAAATGCTCGTGACGGGCAGACAAGGTGCATTCAGAGGACGGAGGGTGGGCTGGTGAACCCAGGAGGGTGTGCGTAGACACGAGGGAGGGACAGCCCTGGGTGCAGAGACATTCCAAGGGGAGACTCCGGGGCAGGCTGCTCCAGCCTGTGGCTCACGAGCCGGGAGGAAGCCGCTGTCCTGGGCCTGTGTCCAGCTGACAGCCTGAGCACAGGGAGGCCCCACCCACAGCCTGGTCCCCTTACACAGCCTCAGCTGCCGCTGCAAGAGAAAGAAGGCTGCTGGCCCACGAGTGGGATACCGGCAAGGTCTCGGCAAACCCTCCCGCCGCGTGTCTCGGCTCTCGGGACAGTGAGGCTTCCCTGGAGCCAATCAGCCCCTGTGGCTCTCGTGGGCTCAGAGCACCAACCCTGCCAGGCGTCCACGGCCCAGGGCGGCGGGGTCCTTCCGGCAAGCCGCCCTTCTGTCCACGGGAGCTGGAGGCCACAGACCACGTTTGCCCTGGTCCTCGAGCCATGCCCAGCCTGGACCGTCCCCATTCCTGAGACCAGCCCACCCCCTTCTTTACAGACAAGAAACAGGCCCAGCCTGAGGATGGCCCGGCCCAAATCCTGGCTGCCTTGCTCTTCAGTATGTACAGCGGCCCTCTCTGGCACGGAGGACGGCGCGTGCACCAGGCCTATTTACTGTTTCAGAGTCCGTGGCTGAAAGGAGGGAAGTGGAGTAGGACCCCGTTGGTCACGTGGCCATGTTCTCTCAGGCACGGAAGGAAGAATGGTCGTTGGGGGCCTGCTTTGGGGTAACTGGGCGCCGGCGTTCCTGCTTACTTAGCTAAGACCTACAGCCAGGCACTTGCTGAGTGGGGCTGGGGGGGACCCCGCCACCATTTCTGAGGTCACAGCCATCCCGGGTGGAGGCCCCAGAGGACCCCTGGCTGAGGGAGCGTGAAGTATCGCTGCTGGGAGGGAAGCCAGAGCATGGGGGCCCCCGCCAGGCCCAGAAGCTAGTCAGCCTGGGGAGAAACAAGAACCACGCGCAGCCCTAGTTGGGCTTGGGGTGTGGGTGGCCGCTCCTAGCCCTCCTCCCTCACACCGGCCACGCCACTCTGGGTCCGCCATAATCAGATTCACCTAAAGCAGGGACAGAGCGCTAATTCTATTGAAAGGAGCAGAGACGCTGGGCACATACCAGATGTCCACGGGAGCACAGTGGCCAACTCTGCTGGGGGATGGTAATTCAAAATTGGGAAGGAACAGGATATTTACTGAACTGCCCACACAATTATGTGGCAGAAAACACTGAAGGTTGTGGGGTGCAGGTTCATCTGCCAGCGGTGCCGGGAGCACGGAGAGCAGGGCGGAGGGGGGGACGGCTCTCCTGACCACGTTGCTGAGGTGCTGTCGATGCCTGTTCCAGCTTGGGCTCGAACTCTCCGCCCTACAGCACGTGAGCTCCCTGTGTCTCCGAACCCCACGCCAGGCACAGCTGAGGGGCCTGCTGAACTCCCCAGAAACCCTCCCCCTGGCATCCGTGCGTGGCCCCCCCACCCCGCCCGGGGTCTCAATCGAGTACAGGTCCCCACGTTTTCCTGGCGTGGAGCAGAACTTTGATGCTTCGATCTCTGTCAAAGGCACATGCAAAGTCTCCAGAATACTCTGTGTGGAGTTGGCACCACGTGTAATCCCTCAGAGTCGAATTAATGCCCTACACATTAGAAAAACGCACACAAAAGGCGTAGCGAACCTGGTCAAATTCAGCTCCTATTTTAATTCTTACAAACTGGGAGCCATCCTGCAAGAAAACAGTCGCCGTCATGGTGTGAGGTGCAGATAGAGACGAGAGCCGGGCACACTCCTCGTGGACCATGGTCTCCGTGTGTTAGGTGACCACTAAGGCACCTTCCTGCCCACATTCTGTCAGCCACAAAAGCGGGGGCCATGCTGCCGGGTCAGATGGCCCCACACCTGCTCACGGCCCACTACTCTGCCGCCTGTCCTTGTCAAGGATTTTTAAAACCCGTGTGTTGCTACTTAGCAGATGTCCCACTGATTTGAACATCCTCATGGGCTTTTTAGCCAACAGATATTTGAAAACATGGCAAACAGGCCTTCAGCCCACACCCCTGACAGCTTGCTGCACCACACAGATGGCCTCCATGTGGTTTCGAGAGGGGCTGGCACGACCGACAGGCAGCTCCCCACCCCAGCTGCCGTGAGGCTAATGAGTCCCCCACCTCTGAGCCAAGGCCAGGCCCCCAGTGCCCCTCCTGTGTGCTGCCCGGGGAGGGGCCGTCCTGCTCCTCCTGGAGGATGCCTCCCCGTCCCCAGGAAGGGACAGGCAAATTGGGAAGGCTATTTCCCTAATCCAATTGAGGGTCTCCCAGCAGCCCAGCTGGTGCCAGCACAGCCAGGAGCAGACAGGATGTGGCTCCGGGGCGGGGGGAGGTTCTGTTTCTCCAGGTTCACTCTCAGACTGCAGGAGCAGCGGGAGGGGTGGGGGGGCGCCTCCCACACAGGTTACAGGTGCTCACCTGCCCCTCATCAGGACAGGAAGGGTCTAGAGATGGGGTGGAGTGTTCCTGATGGCGCCTACTCCTAGCTGGCTTGGGATCCCCCCAGGGCCCCCACCCCAGCCAGCCAAGGTCCACCCACCGCAGCCCCTCACCCCTGGCCTCCCCCCCAGGTCTACCCCACCCCAGGTCCCCAGTGCAGCCACTGGCTTTGGTGGCTCTGACCATGGTGCTGAACCCCCAGCTTCCTAGGCTGGATCATTCCCTCCCTGTGAGTCCCCAGTAACTCTGGTCCAACTTCTCCCAGAAGATCCAAGCCCTAGAGGAGCATGGGGACCACGGTGGAGCAGAAGATAGATCAAAGAAAGGAGAGAGAAATGGACAGAGGTTCAGCCCTGAGAAATCACCAAGGAGTCATGAGCTTTGGAGTAACAGTCGTTCTCAGAAATTCACAGTCACCCCAAAACAGTGTCCTCTCTGGGCAGTTGAGGGCAGGGCATGTGTCCAGCAAAGCTTCACTGATGAGGATGAGGTCCTCGTACCCCAGTCTGGCTCTTGCCCTTACCCAGGGGATGCATGTTCCTTTCATCTGCTCCCTGCCTATAAAACGGCCCCGTGATGTGGGAGGTGAGCACTCCAGCTGTGGGTCAGACTGGATCTGGGCTCATAGCTGAATCTGGGTTGCTTCTTCTGTAAAGTGAGAATACCAATAGCTTCTACCCTCTTAATTCGATGTGCGTATTTGATGAAGTACCTGCAGAGCACTGAGCTTGCTATCTGGCTCATGACAAGCATTCCATTCATGCTTAGCTAAAGTCTGTATCAGCTAGAAAGGGGAAGTTAGAGGGGCTCAAAATGTCCTTTTTATATTGAGCCAACGTCTGCTTATTAGAGCTAGCAGTGGTGGGATGGATGGTGTTGGGTCGAGATCTATAGCCTGAAGCAGGCACCTGACCCATGGAGTCCTCCTCCCTGTGGTGGCCTTTCAGACACTAAACATGACTCGCATGGCCTCTCCAGGTCACACACCCCATCTTCTCCCCTGGTCTTCCACCCATTGGCTCAAAAATGTCAGCAGTTCCTCCCCAGAAGCTCAGGCCAGTGGCCAGCACTGACCCACAGAGCGGTGTGCAGCTCAGCGCTGGTCTGTCCTGTTTTCCAGATGTATGCCCACGGGTAGGTGTCCCTGCTGGGTGGCAGATCTTTTGAATTCTGGATCCCAGCAGCGTCTGGAGTGTCAAGGTGCTTGTTAGATGAGGAATGGGAAATTCTGGACTGTGTCACCTTGAGAGACCCTTTTCTTATCTCTGGCCCACCCCGAAATGAGGACATAGCCACTGAGATCTGGTCCCTTATGCCTCCAGCCCTTCCCAGTCCTGGAGGAGCACGTGTGATTTTCATGTGACCATGGGGGCAAGGACCACTGGCCCGTCACGGGATGTAGAAGCAAACCACATGTCCCATGTATTCCATTCTTGTGCCCTCAGTTCAGGAGGGGACAGGGGCCTCCCAGCCTCCAGCCCTCCCCACGAGGCAGCCCGTGTTGGCCTTTGTTGGTGTTCCCTCCTGGGAATGGTCTCCTTACCTCACCCTAGCGCCTCTGTGCTTGCTTTCTTCACCCAACCAGTACCCTGGCACGTCCAGTCGGTCTCATTCCTGAGCCAACAGAGTGGCTCATGGTGTGGATGCGCCATGGCTTCCGGCCAGCCCGAAGGGTGAGCCCTGTGCTGTTCCTGGGTTTTCGCTCATCAAGCAAGGCTGCTCTGAGGGATGGTGACACACCAGGACTTTGGAATGACTTACCTCGCTGTTCCTGCTTTGCAGCGACTGACGAGGGCGGAGCGTGGTGGGTCTTTGCTCTTTTGCCATATTTGCTGGGTCTGAGGAGGGTTCTGTTCCACCTGAAGTCTGACCTGGGTCACCCGTGAGCCTGGGCCTAGCTGGGGCTGCTCGTCTGCCCAGCCAGCCAAGGAGGTCCCCGCAGTCTCTGACTTGGGGAGTTTGGACAAGAAGCCGAACCCAGCTGTGCATTGTGCCTTCCCACACACCGCAGGCTGGGTGTTGAGCCTGGAAGCAGTGAGCCCAGGGCCCGTCTCTTTATTTAACACACGGGATGAAGTAGAGAGAAATGGGCTGCCGTACAAAACAAAAGATTGTTCTTCAGGGGAAGTGAGCAAGTGGGAGTAGGCCTTTGGAAGGTGGAAGGAGAGGGGTCTCAGTGGAGGACCCCCTCGCCGACCGAGGGCCCGGGGCTGGGCTAGGCTCGCTGCACCCACCGTGGTGCCCCTCACCTGCTTGCCAGCCTGCCATGTGCATCGCCCAGGACGGGGGGTCAGCCCTCCCTTCCCGGCAGACCTGCTGGCCCTAATGCACACCTTCTCTCTATTGCTTCACGGTTGCGCTCCATCCCCCTGATGAGGTGCCCACTGCTGGGGTCAGAGACCGGCCCCGAGTCCCCAGACAGCACTGGCCATGCTGGTGGCTCAGTGCATCCTGGCGCAGTCCCCACGCTGAAGCCCACCCACCTGGCTTCCTCGGCTCTCCCAGTAACATTCTGGGCACCCCTGAGGACGGACCAAGCTTGCAGCACTCAGCTGAGCATCTGTACTGTCCCCCTTTCCGAAATGAGAAAGCTTGAGTCTGAGGGGCCATTCTGGAACTGCCCAAAGGCACACTCACAGCCAGTGGACAACCAGGTCTGTCTGAGGCCAAGGTGCACACCCCCCACCCCATACCCAACCCCCCCAGGCGCCCTTGCTTCCTGGACCCCCGCCCGCCTCAGGAGTTTCCCACTCTGGCCTGGGCTGTGGAGCCCAGAGGCAGGGGAGGGAAGGAAGGAGGCGGGGTGGCACCCAAACTCAGGGCCTGGCTCTCGGAAGACCTGTCCACCCCCAGGCAGGCTGCCTGCTGTGGTCAGAGCTCGCCCAGCGGTCAGTCAGGGCCACGGGGATGGAGGACAGGCACTGGGATGGGCGGGCCTCTGGAGGCTCCAGCTCTGGAATCCGCTTCCTGCAGGGCTGTCTGGGTCCACCCCGAAGCCGCTCAGTCTGAAGGGAGAGTGAGGCAGAGGGCCGGGGGCCGGGGCCGGGTCACGGGGATGTCTGGAGGCGAGGCAGGGCAGGAATTTCTCCCAGGGCTGAGAAAATTGATTTTTTTCCATCATTGATTTTTTTATGGCAAAACTTATAGCAGCGCCTGAACGACTTTATTTCTCAAACTCCAACAGTTTAATATACGTGATGAAAAGTAAGATTTCCACAATTCTTCTAGTAGTTTTCTGGCCTTAATTTCTAGATTTTAATCTTTGCTCCATCGGATTTTCTTGGTGTGGGATCTCTGTGAGTTCAGGTACAAGTTTCGGGAACCAATTCAGGTTGTCTTAAGGGGAACAAAGAAACCTTTATTTTGCTCAAGAAAAACTGAACGTCTGGGAGCAGTGGCTGCAAACGGCTGGATCCAGGAGCTCGAGTGACGCCATGGGTGCCCTCCTCCCACTTGGGCTTCATCCTGGGCAGGTCTCCCCGCAAGGTGGGAAAATGCTACCAAAGGTTACAAAGGCATCTTCCCTCACCCCTGCGGGCAGGACAAAAAGGTCGTGTCTTTTTCCTGAATAAAAGGCCTGCTGGAGGGTGGGCCGCTGGGTAGAGGGTGGGCAGTTTCAGGGAAGCAGAGGGGAGGTACCGGGAAGGGCGCAGAGGCCGCAGGCCCTAGCTTTGCAGGCGGTCACCCACCTTCTCCCTCTTGCTTAGATGCTGCACTTTGCCTCCTTGGGCGCCATTTCTGGCCTCTCTCTGTGCCGCCCATCTCTCTGTCCATCCATCTACCTGTGCCAAACCGTTCTCAGAGTCTCTGTTTCGTGTGTCGGGTCGTTGGTAAGTGGGTTTGGTAAGTTGATGCCTCCCCGTCTGGTACTGACCCATCGCTCTTCCTTTCCAGAACTTTCCTGGCTGTTCTTACATTATTTGTTTCAATTTGAATTTTAGAATCAGCCTGTCTGTTCCCAGGTCTTACGTGTTACTGGGACAAATGCGTAGACCGGGCACAGCGCCCACGTCTGCACCTGTCTGTCTGGGGAGGCCCTGGCTTCTCGCACCCAAGCCTTCCTGCTCTCCTGTGGTAACATCTGCAGCATTCCCAGAGATTGTGCACGAGGCTCATGGGACGTGGTCCTGTTTGCTCGTTGTGAGAGGGCGGGCTGCTCCCCTGTTCCCAGAAGTGGGGGGTAGAGTGCAGAAAGGAGCCCCCATCCATGCCATGAGCTTCGGCAAGAGAAGGCAAGACCTAAGGGTCGGGTGTGTCCCTGGGGCCCCCACAATCCAGATTCAGTCTCGGTCTCCAGGCTGGAGGGGTGGGGGCCGCGGAGGAAAGGGCATCCCACCCTCTGGCAGCTGGTGCTGGCCCAAGCCTATGATCAGGGCAGGCCCGCCCGGGTGAGGCCGCTCCTCACTCCGGACTTCAGCAGCAAGGGCCTAGCCCTCCTCCAGCGGGGGGGCCACTGGGGCCTCCGATCGGACCCCATAGGCCATGAGCTGGGCCCCGGCCCACTGCTTACAGCCCCCACCTGGCCCTCCGAGGGGGCAGTTTCAACTGCCTGTGCTCAGCGAGGTGTGGTGTCTTGAATGTTTTGACATTTGAAATCTGTGTTGGATACATTTGTTCTGTTTAAATTGTACCGGGTTGAGGTGACTCGCAGGGAATTGTTTGTCTCCTGGGCCCAGACCCAGCGTCCTGCTGCACCCCTGCCCAGCCTCCAGCCCAGCAACAGCCTCAGAAACCCTCCTGGAGCGGCCTCTCTGCCATGTTAGCCCCTTCCCCGTCCTGCGGAAGGTGAGCTCCAAACAGCAGTGAAACCAAGGGACGTGGGAAGGGCCCCCAGAGGGAACCTGCCTCCCAAGCTCGGCATACGCAGGAGCGAAGGATGCCTGGCGGGGGCGCTGGCGGGAACCCCTGCAGGCAGGCAGTGAGTGATGGGCACCCAGGGCCAGCGGGTGTGGAAAGGCCCCTTCCCGAGGGCCTGGGTGGCCTTTCTCTGGCCTGTGCATCCTCCTGTTTAGCAGAGCCTTGTTCAGGTGGAACTGAAGATAATCCTTAGGCCACCGCCTCCTGGAAGGCCTTGTGATCTCCCAGGTGAGGCCTGGAGCACTGTGGAGGTGGGCAGGACCTCTGGAGGCCTCAGCTGGAGGCCTCAGCGCCCTCAAGGGAGCAGGCATGTGAGTCTGCCCTGTTCTGCACAGACGCCTGACCGCCAAGGGGGCCGCAGAGCAAACCTGCCCGCAACTTGGTGGCTGCTGGGCGTCGCGGGCCTCTGCCTGTGTGAGCAGGACGGAGGTGCGGCCGTCCTCACCCTGCAGAGACCATCTCTGTCGTACGATTGAGGACCCTCGGGCTGCAGGTGGACCGGGTCAGGAGGTGGCAGGAGGGGCCGCCTGGAGCCCAGGGAGCCCCAGGTGCAGACCCGTGGAACTTTCTAGGGAAATCGCAGCCGCCAGGCCGGAGCCCATGCACGCAGCCTCTCCAAGTGCAAACAAAAACCTCTGTGAACCTGAAGTTCAAAACGAGCATGTGGAGCAGCTTAGCAGGTGCAGGGACGGGCCCTGCTGCCTCCTGGCATGGCTGAGGCCACACTGCCCCTGCCAGGGAGCAAGGGGCGCCAGACAGCGGAACGTTCAGGAAGAATAAAGAGCCACTCGATGCTGTTAGTCCATTGCCCCAGGAGGTGATGCCAATTTTTGTTGTTGTTATTGTTGTTTTGTTTTGTTTGAAGATTTTATTTATTTATTTGACAGAGAGACACAGCGAGAGAGGGAACACAAGAAGGGGGAGTGGGAGAGGGAGAAGCAGGCTTCCCGTGGAGCAGGGAGCCCGATGCTGGGCTTGATCCCAGGACCCCGGGATCATGACCTGAGCCGAAGACAGACGCTTACTGACTAAGCCACCCAGGCACCCCCTTTTTTTTTTAAAGATTTTATTCGGTGATGCCAGTTTTAGGACTGCCCCCGGGGGAGTCCTGTTCCCCATCGCCCATCACAGCCACCCCTGCAGAGGGGCTGCAGGGATTGTTCTCAGCCTGGGGTCCTGGCAGGGCCCAGTCAAGTGTAGTCCAGCCCCTTGGCCTGTCTGAGGCCCGGTTTCCCCAGATGCAAATGACGTCGAAGTTAGAGGTGCTCGTAAGAAGCTGTTTTCGATGAGCTGAGAGGCAATGGGGTGGGGCAGGAGGAGGGGTCTTACATGTTTGTCCAAACATGAACTGTCTATATACATGAGGGATGCTGGGCTTGGCCATCCTAGAGGAGAGCCTGGGGCTCGGGGACTGCAACCATGACACATCGTGTCCAGACCTGGGAACACAGAGCCCCAGCCCTTCACCACAGCTAGGACACACCAGAGTGTAGTCCACACCGTCTGTGGGGCACGCCAGAGTGTAGTCCACACTGTAGGCTGGACCCTGTGCAAAGGGGCTCACTGAGGTGGCAGAGAGTCTGTGAACCACTTCTGAGCCAGGGGTGGGTGGGAAGCAGGCAGAAAATGGAGTGTGCATCTGCCAGTCTGCCCCAAAAGACCAAGCACCTTCCATACTCCATGTCCCGGCTTGGTGGGGCAGGCAGCAGGGTGATGTCCCCTACACACCAGCCTGACAGCTGTCCTTCTCTGTCTCTCTGCAGATTAATACCTTCATGTCCTTTTTGTTCCCCATGGTGGTCATCTCCATCCTGAACACCATCATCGCCAACAAGCTGACCGTCATGGTCCGCCAGGCAGCTGAGCAGGGCCAGGTGTGCATGGTTGGGGACCAGCACAGCTCATTCAGCACGTCCATCGAGCCTGGCAGGGTCCAAGCCCTGCGGCATGGCGTCCGGGTCTTACGTACGTAACCTCTGGGCCCTCCGGGGTGGGTAGCAGCCAGAGGCCAGCATAGCGGCAAGCCTCACACCACCAAACAGGGCAAAGTTTAAGACCCAGGAAATGGAGTAGTCCCAGCAGAGACTCAGAAGTCTGGCTCCACCCAGGGATCAGTGTTCTTTACTCCACCCACTCATCTACCTATTCACCCACCCAACCATCCTTCCATCCATCCATCCACCCATCCACTCATCCATCCATCCATCCACCCATTGACCCACCCACCCA
>NC_058412.1:137174885-137211149 GCF_002201575.2 Neomonachus schauinslandi
TCCTTCCATCCATCCATCCACCCATTGACCCATCCACCCACCCGCCCCTCCATCCATCCATCCCATCCACCCATTGACTCATCCACCCATCCATCCTTCCATCCATCCACTCATCCATCTACCTATCCATTCTTCCATCCATCTATCCACAATCCATCCATCCTTCCATCCACTCATCCACCCATCTATCCACTCATCCATCCTTCTTTCCATCCATCCATCCATCCATCCTACGACTCATCCATTCACTGATTCAACAAGTCTCCTGAGCATGGACTCTGGGTCAGGCAGCTTCCCCACACAGACATGGAGCAGCAGAGGTGGGGGTTACCATGTGTGCCAGGCAGTCAGGGACCTGGAGAGGCCTGAAGTGCAGCCCCTCTGCACTGTGACCCACATTCTAATAGGGAATCCTGAAGACCAACCCTTACAAAGATCCCAAGCCAGCCCCCACTGCAGGAGGGCGCAGGGTGGAGCTTGTGCTCATGTGGGTTGTGGTGCTCCATGTGTGGGTTCCTGGGCCTGGCCTGTGCCCAAAGATGGCATCCTTGAGGAGCCATCCAGAGGATGCTCTTTCTCAAAACACCCTGCCCCCTGCTGCTGAAGGCAGTCCCGCCTGACCCAGCCCCCTCCCTAACCGCGACCACCTACCTTGTGCCTCCCAGCAGCCCTCCCAGTTGCTGTCACCCTCACCCCAGCAGACAGGCCTCTGGGCCTCTGCCCCAGGCTACCTGTCCCTCAGCGGCCACTGTTTCTTGGAAGAAAGAGGTCCAGAGCAGCACTACCCAATAAGAATATGACACAAGTGCCACACATAATGTTAAATGGTCTAGTAACCACGTTTTTGTTTTTGTTTTTAAGATTTTTATTTATTTATTTGACAGAGAGAGACAGTTAGAGAGGGAACACAGCAGGGGGAGTGGGAGAGGGAGAAGCAGGCCTTCCGCGGAGCAGGGAGCCCGATGCGGGGCTCGATCCCAGGACCCTGGGACCATGACCTGAGCCGAAGGCAGACGCCTAATGACTGAGCCACCCAGGTGCCCCTAGTAACCACATTTTTAAAAGTAAAAAGAAATAGATAAAATTCATTTAAATAATTAATTTAGCCTAATATTTCCAAAGTCTTGCCATTTCAGCATTAATCAGTATAATAGTATTGCTAAGAGCGTTCCTCGGGCCACAGTAGCCTCATGGCCAGTGGCCAACAGGCTGTGTTCAGGGGTCAGGGTCACAGCCTTTGCTTCTGCTGTGTCAGGGACAGGCTTCCTGGAACATCCCCGGACCACCAACCCATCTCCTACTGCGGCCAGCAGGAAGCCCTCCCATCATGGGGCCTCCCGCAGGCTGGGTCTCCTGGGCCTGTGGAGTCAGGGCAGGTGCCAAGGGGCCAGGGCCTCAAAACCAAGCTCCTCCTGCAGGTTCGCCCCATGTCCCAAGATGAGGATGCACCATCTCAGGGACGAGCTTCTCTCTGCACCAGGACCGCCCAGCCAGCCCCAGGTTTTCCCAAGTAGTTGGCTTTTTTATTGCTTTCTTTTTCACTGTGGTAAAATGCACTTAGCATACAATTTATGATCTTGACCATTTTTAAGTGTCCATTCAGTGGTATTACGCACATTCATACCATCAGTCTCCAGAACCTTTTCATCTTACACAACTGAAACTCTGTCCCCATAAAACACTAACTCCCGAGCCACTCTTCCCCAGCGCCTGACAACCACCCCTTCCTCGCTGTCTCTATGGGCTATTCTAGGGGCCTCAGGCAAGTGGGATCGTCTTTTTGTGCCTGGCTTATGTCTCTGAGCATGATGTCCTTAAGTTTCATCCACGTCGCGGCAGGTGTCAGAATGTCCTTTCTTCTTAAGGCTGAGTATACTCCAGAGTCTGGATAGACTGTATTTATCTGTCAGGTGTGCGTGGACACCCGGGTTGCTTCTGCCGTTTGGCCATCGTGAACAGTGCTATGGGCGTACAAACATCTGGTTGAGTCCCTGCTTTCAATGCTTTGGGGACTATACTCAGGAGTAGAATTGCTAGATCATATGGTAATTCTACTTTTAATTTTTTGAAGGATTTCCATACTGTTTCCCAAAGAGAATATACAATTTTGCATTCCCACCAACCATGCAGGAAGGTTCTCATTTCTCCACATCCGCACCAAAAATCACCATTTTCTCAGGGTTTGGGGTTTGTTTGTTATTTTTTATAATAGTCATCCTGGGTGTGAGATGGTATCCTAGTGTGGTTTTGGTTTGCATTTATCACATGATGAGTGATGTTGAGCCCTTTTTCATGTGCTGATTAACCATTTGTGTATCTTCTTTGGAGAAATGTCTGTTCAAGTTCTTTGCCCATTTTTAAGTGTGTAATTGCGTTGTTTGATTTTTGCTATTGAATTTTCATTTTCTGTGTGTCCTGGGTATTAATCCCTGATCAAATGTGTGATGCAAATACTTTCTCCTGTTCTGCGTGTTACCTATTCGCTCTGTTGACCTTTAATGCATAGTTTGTTAATTTTTACGTAGTCTGGAGCATCTGCTTTTCCTTTTGTTGTCTGTGCCTTTGGTCCTATATCCAAGAAGTTACTGCCAGATCCAGTGTTGTCAAGTTGGTGCCCGTCATTTTCCTCTAAGAATTTTGTACTCTTAACTCCTCCATTTAGATCTTTGATCCATTTTGAGCTAATTCTGTGTAAGGTGTGAGGCAGGGGTCCAGCTTCCTTCTTCTGCACGTGGCTGTCCCGTTTTCCCCATATTGTTTCCAGTACAATGGTCTGGGCAGCCTTCTAGGAAATCACGTGCCCATATCTGTGAGGGTTATTTCTGGGCTCTCTGTCTGTCCCATGGTCTCTATGTCTGTCTTTAGGCCAATGGCACACTGTTTTGACTACTGCAGCTTGGTGGTAAGTTTTAAAATCAGGACACGAGAGTCCTCCAGCTTTGTCCTTCCTTCTCAAGATTGTTTCAGGCACCCCTCAAGACTCCACATGAATCTTAAGATGGGTTTTCTATTTCAGCAAAAAAGGTCATCAGCATTTTGAGAGAGGTTGCATGGAGTCTGTAATTGTGGGTAGCACGGACTTTTTTTTTTTTTTTTAAGATTTTATTTATTTATTTGATAGAGAGAGACACAGCCAGAGAGGGAACATAAGCAGGGGGAGTGGGAGAGGGAGAAGCAGGCTTCTGGCCGAGCAGGGAGCCCGATGCGGGGCTCGATCCCAGGACCCTGGGATCACGACCTGAGCTGAAGGCAGACGCTTAATGACTGAGCCACCCGGGCGCCCCTCAGCAGGGTTTTTTACTGGACCCTCTCTGAGGTCCCTAACGTTCCTCTCTACTCTTCTTTTTTATTATTATTCTTATGTTAATCCCCATACATTACATCATTAGTTTTAGATGAAGTGTTCCATGATTCATTGTTTGTGCATAACACCCAGTGCTCCATGCAGAATGTGCCCTCCTCAATACCCACCATCAGGCTAACCCATCCTCCCACCCCCCTCCCCTCTAGAACCCTCAGTTTGTTTTTCAGAGTCCATCGTCTCTCATGGTTCGTCTACCTCTCTGATTTCCCCCCCTTCATTCTTCCCCTCCTGCTACATTCTTCTTCTTTTTTTTTTCTTTCTTAACATATATTGCATTATTTGTTTCAGAGGTACAGGTCTGAGGTTCAACAGTCTTGCACAATTCACAGCGCTTACCAGAGCACATACCCTCCCCAGTGTCTATCACCCAGTCACCCCATCCCTCCCACCCCCCACCACTCCAGCAACCCTCAGTTTGTTTCCTGAGATTAAGAATTCCTTATATCAGTGAGGTCATATGATACATGTCTTTCTCTGATTGACTTATTTCACTCAGCATAATACCCTCCAGTTCCATCCACGTCGTTGCAAATGGCAAGATCTCATTCCTTTTGATGGCTGCATAATATTCCATTGTGTATATATACCACCTCTTCTTTATCCATTCATCTGTCGATGGACATCTTGGCTCTTTCCACAGTTTGGCTCTTGTGGACATTGCTGTTATAAACATCGGGGAGCACGTACCCCTTCGGATCCCTACTTTTGTATCTTTGGGGTAAATACCCAATAGTAGCACTGACATTTTAACAGTGTTAAGTCTCTGTGCACAGAACAGGACCCATGTCTCTCTGTCTCAGGGGCTGTGGTCATCGCCTTCGTGGTCTGCTGGCTGCCCTACCACGTGCGGCGCCTCATGTTCTGCTACATTTCCGATAAGCAGTGGACCCCGTGAGTACCAGGAGCCTGGGACAGAGGGGGGAGGCTCAGGTTGGGAGAAGCTCCCCAAAACAGGTTGGCATGGGAGGTGGGGGCGCTGACCAGAGCAGCTCAGGGCAAGGGTACAGGTCAGGGGTCCCCACGGGTTCGTGGTGTGTCCGTGAATGGGCTAGGGAAGGAAGAAGGCCACGGAGGGACAGACGCCATGGGGCAGGTTACAGCGGAAAAGGAAAGCAGCCCCTAAGAGAGTGGGAACGAGACAAGTTTGGAGACATCTGGAGAGTGACAAGGAAGGGCTGGCTCTGCTGGATTTGGGGGGCGGTGATGGCAGCTGTGTGGGCATCCTAGACCACCCCCAGGCTGGGGGAGTCGCTAGGCACACTCCCCAGACTCAGGGAGAGCCACACCCACGCTGTGCCCTATCGCAGCCCAAGGACACACAGCAAAATCAGTAAAAGGAAAAGCCTGCGGAGGAGTCTGGGAGACCAGGCACGGCTTCCAGAACCCCCTCCCCAGGCTAATTGCCCCAGAACGAGCTGAGGCCACATGAGAAATGGCATCTCCCGGGAAGCTCGCCAGAGGCCCAGCGCCCAGGGCTTCTGCTGGGGGCCAGTCACGTAAGCACCCCTGGCTGGCGAGCGCCCGAATTCCAGACTCCCAGGGGGACGGAGCTGCTCAGCGTCAACCACGTTGTTTCCACAAACAGTTTAGGCCCAGGGAGCCCCTCCTCTCAGGGGACGGTGAATCCCTGAAATCCAAGCTCCCAGACAGTGGCGAGGCCAGCCTGGCCAGGAGGCCCTTCTGGGAGAGCAGCCCTGGGCCCACCATGGGAACTTTTTTCTGCACAGCCAGAGCCTGGGTTGCCAGGTTCTTCTCCGTGCCAAGGAACCACTGGGGAGGGCGGATCTAGCACAGAGGAGAAGGTGCATGTAGCAGAGCACAGCCCCAAGGGAAGAGCTTCTGAAACTCAGGGCTGCCTGCTGGTAAAGTGAGCTGCCTGGTGAGGGAGTGAGATCCCTGGGAGTGGAGGCAAGCAAGCTGAGGGTGAGGTACGCAGCTGCCCAGGAGGCAAGGAAGGGGTTCCTGCCCTGGCTGTTCAGTGGAGGCCGGGGACCAGCCGCTCCCTGCAGCCCTGGCTTGCCGGGACTCTGCACAGGGCAGGCCAGGGGTCCTGCAGGGAGAGGTGGAGACGGGCCCGGCAGGGCAGCCACAACCCAGCTCCGCAGACTGGTGCCAAAGGGAGTGCAGGCAGAACTTCCAACTTCTCCAGAGAAGCCAGACCTGGAATTTATGAAACATCCCCATGTCAAAAAGTTTACAAGTAGTTCTTACGATTTTTGTCCCAAGCCCACGGCGTGGCGGCCGCAGGGTCCGTGCCGGTCTGAGCGCTTCTCCCTCACCGCCCCCCCAGGTTCCTCTACGACTTCTACCATTACTTCTACATGCTGACCAACGCGCTCTTCTACATCGGCTCTGCCATCAACCCTGTCCTCTACAACCTGGTCTCCGCCAACTTCCGCCAGGCCTTTCTGTCCACCCTGGCCTGCCTCTGTCCCTTGTGGGGGCGCAGGAGGGAGAGGCCAGCCTTCTCCAGGAAGACCAACAGCGTGTCCAGCAGCCACACCTTTTCCAGCAACGTCACTCGGGAAACGCTGTATTAGAGCGGGGCGGGGGGCCCGAGGAGGGGGCGGCCGCTTGGCCTCCACCCCCCCCACCGTGGCCCCCCGGCCCCGGGGGGCAGGAACGGGGCTCCGCAGAGGCCTCGGACCTGGCGCCCACCCCCAGGGGCCCTCATTCCTTTCAGCGAGCGTCTCCCTCAGCCCACCCCACCCCTCCCTTGGGGCCTCTTTGAAAGCCCGGGAGAGATTGCTCCTCTCCGGGATCCAGAAAGGGCCTTTAATGAGGAGAAATTAGTGGTGGTGAAAGGCAGACTTCTTTGTTCCCACACCACTGGGTGTTCGGAGAGGACAGAAATGAAAGGCACAGGCCTGGCTGGGCGGGCGAGGGGAGGCAGCGGCCCCGAGAGGCGGGGGCGCTGGGAGGAGTCCGGCTGGCGGGGCCGTCGCGGGCATCCAGGCTCCCGGGAAGCTTTGATGTGTCCCGAAGGACAGCCCAGGGGTCGGCTGGGTCAGGCACCGGCCAGACCCAGGCCTCTCCCTCCTCCTCGCCAAGACGGCCAGGCTCTGCAGGGACGCCGGCCACCGGGGGCTTGGCCGGGAAGTCCTCGTGCTTGGCAGAGGCCAGGCCAGCGGAGTTCTGCGTCCTCACACCCGCCCGGCGGCCCAAGCCAGGCCGGGGACGTCCCCATGGGCATTTTTGCTCCCGCTGCGCGGGTGAGCTCCCTGAGGGGAAGGGGGGCTCCCTGAAGGGCAGAGGTGATGGCCAGGTCCCAGAGAGGTGCCATTTGCAGGGACTCAGCCACAGGTGAGGAGGAGGAGCCTGGGCGCCCTCAGCCCGCGGGCAGCCAGGCCGAGGCCCAGCGTCGTGGATCACGGCCGAGCCCCGGGCACCCGGAAAGGCAGGCACCTCCTTGATCTGTAAGAGCCGGTCTCTAGACAGGATGGCCTGTCCTGGTCTTGGCCCTAGAAGGTCCCCTGAGCCAGGGGAAGCAGATCCCAGATGAGCTGCCCTGGGTAAGCTGACGGGGAGCGGCAGACGGGCCCGGAAAATGAAATACAGGCTTTGTTTAAAGTAGGTTCTCACCGTCCTGAGGGAGACTGTCAGGCCCACAGCTGTGAGCTGCACTGACTCAGGACGCAGGAGGCCTGGTCCGCGTCCCAGGGCACCAGGACTCGATCCCCCACCCATAAAAATGACAAGCTGGAGAGTCCCGTCTCCACGGCGGCTTTGGATCTGGGCCCCTACGTGAACCCCACAGGATCCTTCTCCAAGCCACAGGACCTTTCCCGGGCAGTCGGCCCACTGCTGGTCCGTGGCCAGGCAGCCCTCCCACGACCTGGGGGCCACCCGCACGGGGGATGAGGCCCGCCCAGATCTCACGCACAGGCACCTGCTCTGGGTGGGTGAGTGGGACCCCTGGGCCCTGCCAGGCAGGCAGCGAGTGGTCATCAGTTCAGCAATGGCTGAGGCCAGGCCCAGGCAGTGGGCATCGGACAAGGGCCTGGACTCCTCCTGACGGGCCCTCAGGCACCCCCCACCCCCTGCCGGCCCCTCGGGCACACCTGATCCTCAGAGTCTCGGTTCTGCCCCCTGACGAGTGCGCGTGGTCGTTCAGCCCCCTCGGCGGGGCTGACGGTGCCGGTCCTGGAGGACCCAGCCCGGAATGGACGGAAGAGATGGTTCCCTGGGGCGGGGGCAGATCAACTAGGGATGGGGGCCCCCACCAACCCAGGGCCTCCTAGACGCAGCTGGGCCAGGGTGTGCACTGCGACCCCCAGCCCATTTTACTGTTGTGGTCCCCACGTTCCCCGGTGCACACTCCCTGCAGTTAGAGATGCGCAGCCCCGCGGAGTCAGCGGCTGGCCGCGTCCCGCTGTGGCCCCCCAGCCGTTCTCAGCAGCCAGCGGCCTGCTTGGCTGCTCAGTAGTGATGCTGAAAGCCCTTCATGTCGCTCACACAGACATGCCCCAGCCCTCACCGTGACATTCCTCCGTCGGCAAGAACAAAGCCCCGAGTCTCTTAATAAAGGGACTGTGGCCCCCGCGGTTGGAGTCTTCTGTCGGGGGCCGGGAGGCCTGCTTGCACCCGTTTGTTCACTCACACATTTATTCAGCAGGCATTTGCGGGCGCAGCAGACAGCCCTGCACTGGGACCCTTGTACCCAAACCACGCGGGCTTTGCTCACGTCTCCCAAAGGCTGGGGGACTGAGGGACCGCGATCCCCCCAGCTCAGGTCCTGCCCCCACTGGAGCGTCAAGAAGCAGCAGAAGAGGAAGGAACTGGTGCAGAAGACCCCATACGCCATGGGGTCCCCTCGAGGCCTGGAGTCAGGGAGACCCGGGTCCACGCTGGCTATGTGATGAACACCCTGCCTGCCCTGAGCCCGTTTCCCGCTCCGTGGGCTGGGCACAGAGGGGGCCACATGACGGGCCTGCGCAGTCCTGCGAGTGGTGGACTCTGGCCCCTCCAGCCAGCCCAGAAAATTGAGGGAAGGAAGTCGGCTTCCCGCCGGGTGTCAGTGGTTGGGGGGACACTTGGGAACCCATCCCCTGACACAGCTGCCCCCCTTGTCTCCTCTCCGGCTTCCCCTTCTAGGCCTTCACCTCTCGCCGGCAGTGTCCCCACGGAGTCCAGCCTGGGGGACGAGCAGCATCGTCCCAGGCTATGGGGCTGCAGGGAGGGCCCTCTGTCCTGCCTCCTCGAGTGTCCTCAGCCGGAGGAGCCGGCTGGCCTCAGAACCACCACACACCTGGAGGCCAGCTTGCCAGACCCAGCCCACCCCGTGTGCACGCACAGAAGCTCCAGGACGCGGGGGCCTGCGCCTGCAACAGCTTCTCTTGCAGAGTCCCACGCCCGCCCTTCACTCATTCATTCACTCACTCATCGATTCAGCTGCTGGGTGCAGAGGCCCATGCCTGCCCTTCCCTTCATTCATTCATTCACTCACTCACTCACTCATTCACCTGCTAACTGCTCCTCAAGGCCTGGCTATCTCAAAGCTGACTTGCTGCTCCATATTCTGATTGGCACAGGGAGGAGGTGTGAGGCTCTGGATGCTCCCATCTCTGCTGTAGGAGTCACCTGCCCCTCGTCAGCAGGGGAGTCTCAGGACTCCCCTTCACTCCCAGGGTGAGGGGCTCACTGGCCAGCTCCAATAGGTGCACTGACATCCCACAAAAATATCCAAAGGAATGAAACTCTAATGGTAGAATTCAGGGCAGCCAAGGAGAGAAAAGTTGGGGGACAGTGGGCAGGCAGTCTGCAACCCTGACCGCAGGTTCGTGGCACTTTCCCATGAGTCCAGAGCCCTAGACAAGCCCCTCCTGCAAGTTTCCTGAGCTTGGATCCCCGTTGCCCCTGTGCACAGGAGAGGAATCCACCCTCCCGGCTCTCCTGGAGGCATCCTGGCCCTATTACCATCACTAGGCAACAGGAGGAGGGCTTGGGAGGGAATTCCATACGTTTAAACATACACTCAAAGGAAGGAAAACGCGGCCATCAGCCTGGGCCTGCCGCTGGAGCCTGAGCTCGGGACAAGCTTCCCCCACACTGTCTCCCTCCTCCCACTGCCCCAATTATGATTTGAATTCCAATTTTTATCAGAACTCCATGGAAACCAGGTCCAGGCTGAATTTATGAAGGGAATGACGGTGTAGGGACGAGGACAAGGAGGAGGCCGGGCGCCAGAGTCGGGAAGCGAGGAGCCCACCGTGCTGCACATGGAGGGGGGCACACGCGTGTGCGCACACACACACATGCACCCACACTCGAGGGCACTGGCCCTTTGCCCCGTTGGGCCTTCTCCCACGGTGCTGAGAGGCTGCCAGTTGCAGCCTGAGGCCCAGCTTCTGAGGTGCAGACCACGGGTGCCTGGGCCTCTCGGCTCCCGCCTTCCCCACTCGCTTCAGGATGACGAGCCATGTGGGGGCCTCGCGCTGCTCTAGGAAGCCCCTGGGGAAGGCCCAGCCAGGCCCAGAACCGGGGCAAGACCCGTCAGCTCAGCCCCAGCCACCCCGACCTGTCAACTCTGACAGGGCCCCTCGGGGAGCGGCGGCAGGGACGGGCACCAGGCCTCACTCACCCCGCACCCGGGCCTCGTTGGCAGCAGCTGACTCACACAGGGGCTCCGAGGCCCACACCCCAGGGAAGCTTTTTTTTAAGATTTTATTTATTTGAGTGAGAGAGAGCACAAGCAGGGGAACAGGCAGAGGGAGAAGCAGGCTCCCCGCCGAGCAGGGAGCCCGACGCGGGGCTCGATCCCAAGACCCCGGGGTCATGGACTGAGCCACCCAGGCGCCCGGGGAGTCTTGTTCTCATCCCCAAGCAGGGTTCTCACTGTCTCGTTTCAGCTGGGAGTTGAACAGGAGACCCTGGGCTGTCTCTCAGGACGCCATGAGAAACGCTAACCCCGCCATCTGGGTTTCAGTCAGACCCCTGCCCTCGCATGCTGATCTTTGCCCACACAGAGCTGGTGCTTACTAGATGCTCAGAAAATCTAATGAGCGAACCAACAGGCAAGGGTCCGCGTCCCTCGCCGGTTCCTGCTGGGGGCTGTAGGGCCCCTCGTCACTAACGCACGGCGCCCGGAACTTCACGGACACACAAGGTGAACTCGAGGCAAAGCCGGACCCACTGTGGCGTCCCCTGGAATGACACAGCCCCAGATCTGCAGCCACTGGCGCAGCTCAGCAAACCTCCCTCCAAGCACAGCCTGGAGCCAGACGAACATGCACAGAACATTCCGGCAAGCATTCCTGTAAGGAAGCAATCCTGCAGTGAGGATGGATGGTAGCCAAGGGGGCCGCGGCTGGTCTGGGTGCTGCTTGGCATGGCGTGAGGGCACAAGTCCCCCGCCCCCGGTGTCCCCTCGGGGCCCTGCAGGTTGGCCAGAAGACCTGAGGGGCTCCCAGGCCCCCTGTCTCTCGGGAAAGCAAGAAGTTCCCGAATCTGAACAAAACTCCCAAAAGGACATTTTGCTCGCCGTCTGTTGTCAGCTAACCCCCTCGGTTTGGAGGCTCAATCCTCAGCCCCATTTGCCTCCCAGGACCCCGAGTGCCCGTGGGTATCCCAGGTTGGGGGCTCCACCCACCATCACTATGCTGGGAGGGAAGTCGGTCCCCAGCAGCCTCTGCAGGGTGGTCCGGATGAGCACGTGCCTCCGAGTCCCAGGGCGCCCAGCAGGGAGGGCAGGCTCCAGGTGCCATGTGCGGCTGGCACCTCCCCTCCCCACCTTGCTGGCGCCCTGGGATTGCCTCCCCGACCAGTGACTGGGGGGGTGGGACTCAGGGACTGGGTCACGAGGGCCCCGCTGCTGGCTGTCTGTGGGGCCGGGGCTGGGGAATGAAGGAGTCACTCAGGCAACATAAGGCTGCCCCACCAGTTCCTACCGAGCTAACCTTTCCCCTGAATCCACCTGCTGCTTATTTCCACCTGCTGGTATCACTGTGCACAGTCCTCAGGCTTTGCTCTTTGCTTTCCATCCAGAGTTTTTAGCTTTTATTTTATTTTATTTTTTTAAATGTTTTATTTATTTATTCATGAGAGTCAGAGAGAGAGAGAGAGAGGCAGAGGCAGAGGGAGAAGAAGGCTCCCCACCTAGCAGGGAGCCCGATGCGGGACTCGATCCCAGGACCCCGGGATCATGACCTGAGCCGAAGGCAGACGCTTAACCATCTGAGCCACCCAGGCGCCCCAGAGTTTTTAGCTTTTAGTAATCCGTGGGACAGAACGTCTGCCTCCGGCTTTTTCCGTCTCACTTGGAGGTGTAAGCGTGCAACTTACTTTTGACACTTCTGACATTTTAGAGACTGTTCCGAATCTGCTCATTGAGAGGCACAACCTTCTTCCCACAACTGCGGATGTTCTGAATGGACACACCAGTGCATCATTTCCAGGCCTTCCCTCTCCCCAAGAAGCACAGAAGCTTGGCCCGTCTTCCCCTTTGCTCCTACATGCACCTGCTCCATCCATCCCTATGGTGGGATCGGAATTTCTGAGCCGCAGGGTCTGTGCATTTTTAATTTCACTGCTACAGCCGAACGCTTTCTGCAGATCCATGTCAGAGCACGTCCCCACCGGTGTCCAGGGGCTTGCCATGAAACTCTTCAGTCCCTTCAAAGAAGGTTCTGGCAGAATGTTCCATGACATTCTCTCTCTGCCCCTGGGAGTTCAGAGGAAAACGTCAGCCTCACTGAACCTCCAGCATGAGCCATTTCCTGTAATCTGTGCGGGGAGGCCGGCTTCCCCGGGGGTGCCTGTCACACACTCGAGCACCTGCGGCAGGCGGCCGGCTTCCCCGCCGCCCCTCCCATCTCTGCTGGGGGGCTCCAGGGGGCAGAACTGCTTCGGGAACAGAAGGGGATCTGACCTTGTGTTGCTTATTTGCACAGGTAACTGCAGCCCCAACCAAACCCTCCGGGTCCCACTGGAAATGACTCTCTTGACTCACCCCTTCTAAGCAGAGGCTCCCGCCACCTCCCAGGCAGCGATTTCCTGTATTGAGCCCTAGACGCTTGCCCAGAGGGCCTTTAGGAGACCACGCTGATTCTCTCGAGTGTTTGTGTGTCTTGTCAACATGAGATGTGGTGGCTCAGAAATACTAAATGAAAATAATAATAATAATAAAATACTCAACAGCTGGCCAAATCCTGAAATGCTGATGTTGCATGGAAGCTTCCAGAGAGCTGCCCCCTGCAGGGGCCGCGATAGGCAGAGGATGCCCGAGGCTATCCCGGGAACTCCTGTGCCCCAGCCTGCACTGGGCGGTCCCGCAGGGCAGACAAGTGCCATGGCATCATTCCGTCATTTCACTGCTTTGCCTGACAAAGAGCTCTTGCAGGGGCCACCCTACCACCCGCCTAGTGGCCCACACATCTACCTGTCTGCCTCTTTACCCTTCACGGAGCGTAAGCCCCGCCCCTCAGTCGGGACAAGACAAGAGAGAGAGAACGGGAGAGAGAGGGGTGCCCCCCGCACTCCCTGCCTATCTAGCTGGCTGCGTGCACATTAGCTTTCAAGAGGCAACCCTTTTTGCTTTGGGTAAACTGATCCATTCTCTCGTGGAAAATGTAAATGACGTGAAAGAGATGGGTCCCGAGTGCAGAGTCGCTTAGTCCTGCCCAGAGATGATCCCTGCTGGCAGACGGGGAGCACGCTGCCCAGCCCGCGGCCGCACCAACCGCCGTACACGCTCCTGTGCCCGGACGGCAGGCGCGCTCTCACGCCCAATTCCCACCCAAACCTGCGTGCCCCCACGCGGTGCAGCCCGTCGCCCGCGCAGTGCTCACTCCCGGTGCACGCTGGCGAAGCCATGTTTTAGACACAAAGTTAAATTTCTGATACTCAGATGTTTCCAAAAGTAAAATGGCCTGTCTTAGGCAGAGTGAGGTCCCTGTCCCCGGACACCTGCCGTGTCTCTACGTGCCTCAGCTGACCTGGGGGAGCTCAGGCATGAGAATGGCATTCCAGGTGTTCTGCCAGATGGGACGGGGGGCCAGGCCTTCCTACCCACCCTTCCTTGTCTAGCCACGACTGAATGAGCCAGCGGGGAGGGGGGACGGGCACAGTGAGGAGGGGGCAGGACGGCAACGAAACCCCTGCCGCGCTCTGGCCCGTGGGTGGCCTCGCAGTGGTCACTAAGCAGGAAGGGGGCAGTTCCTCCCACTGGTGAGGAAATGGAGTCTGGGAGGGAGACCCAGCAGCACCCCTCGGGGTCAGCAGCAAGGCAGAGGATGCTCTGCTCTCCCAGCTCTGGCCCAGGGTTCTTTCCACCAGGGGCCCTTCCGTGCCCCCCAAGCCTGGGCCGCGTTCAGCCCACCTGCCCCCATATGCCGATGTCGCTTTACTGTCCTTTCTCCCTCCTGATGCGCTTTCCCTGGACGGCCAATGAGCACACAGCTTATGGCTTCTCCGACCCAAGTCATCTGAGGAGCCTGATGGAGACATGAAAACCCCATTTCAAAGTCATCTGTATCACGTCAAATTCCCACCCAAACCCCCAGCTCCCAACGCCCTCCAGGGAGCCCTGCCCAGACTGGGCCACCCATGGGGGATGGAGCCTCCAGCTCAGCAAGGAAGCAGAGCCCCCCACACCCCAGGCAGGCTGGTGGCTCTAATCCAGGGAGGCTGCTTGGGGGAAGCAGTGGAGGGGGCAGCCTCAGCCATGCTCCCCCAGAGCCCACCGAGTACGTGGAGATTCCCATGAACAGATTTACTTGTGCCCCTCCTGAGTGCCAGACCCCAGCTATGTGGGGACCCTGAGTTGAGCAGGGTGGGCCCTGGGGCTTCCAAGGAGGATGGATGGGAATCAGGAAAACAGAAAGGAGATAGGAGACTGGGGTGGGCAGTCAGGAGCACACAGAGTGGCTGGGAGGAGCATGCTTCCCCGGGGTTGGGACAGTGGCCCGTGATAGCAGAAGGCAGCCAAGGGCACAGTGGGAGGACGGGCGAGCAGGGCTGCACGACGCAGCTAGGGGCCTCGTTCTGAACTTCTTGGGGCCATGGGGGTGGGGGTGACATCAGAGCCCTCACAGAGCCCCCCATCCAGCCATTGACCCAGCCCTGCCGATGAGACCTGGCGTCCGACGGAGAGTGGTCAGCAGGGGGCCAGCACCGTGGGCTCTGTCTACCCACATCAGTCACTGCTCTTGGGCCCAAATTACTCTAATCACGTCCTCCTCCTGGCAGTCAGGCTCCTCTGCGCATCCCTGTCATCCGTTTACATTAGAAAGTGACCCGTCAGTGGGGCCTCGAGGGGGAGAGGCTCTGCCCAGTCGCCCACACCCGATCTCCCCAGCAGAGCAGAGCCCCACCTCCCCTGCGGCAGCACGAGGCCCCTCCTGTCCTGCGGGGTGGCCCCACCTCCTGTCTGACCCCTCCAGGCCCCGAGCACCACAGGCTCCCCCATGTCTGACTCCAGTGCCCTGGCACCTCCCACCTGGCCCCGTGGCCCACTCTGCCAGTCTGTATGCTTGCTCCAGGGGCACCTACTCTAAGTGCCACGCCAGGGAAGGGGCCTGGATCAGGAGCCATGGGGGGAGGCCCTGGCAGCCCGGAACATCAGGCTGCCTCTCTGGGTCGGGACCCCCGAGTCAGGGCTCCAGGAGGGAGGCTGGGAAGTCTCGTATGGACTGGCCCCTGCAGAGCCTCCCTGCAGCCCCGGGAGACTCACCCTCCTCACCATCCGTTTACAGGGGAGGGAGGGGCTGAGAGAGAGCCCCAAGCAGCCTGTCACCCCTGTCCCCTGCTGCTCTGGGAATTCAGCCTTGCTGGGAGTGGGCAGGAAATGAATTTTAAGGCCCTCTTTCCACCCTGGGTCCTGACCCGCCTCTTCCCCTGCCCCAACCCCAACCTGGCCTCACCCAATCGGAGCACCAAGAAGGGGGAGACATGGATTCTGGCATGATGAGGTGGGGTCTGTGATCCGGAGGCCTCTGTCCATCTAGGTCACCTCACAACGGTGAGCATGACAGACCCTGAATCCTGGGGGGGTCCTAGCCGCCCCTAGGATACCCTGTGCCTGCTGCCCTCACTCCCCAAACCTGCCTTCGCAACCTCCGCCTCTCCCCCGCCGCTCCCCCCCAGAGGGGCCGTCCCTGTCTGCAGCCCCCAGCACGCCCCACTTACCCAGAAGCGAGGTGTTAGCCCCATGATCCTGCTGGCCAACCATGGGGATAACGACCAAGAGCTGCATTTCTCCAGCGTGACGTCTGTGCTTGCCAATCTCCTGCAGTTGCCCGGTCCTGGCCGCAGCCCCGAGATTGAACGTCAGCATAGCCGAGTCATGGGGGCGCTGAGGACCCAGGGTGTCGGGCAGTCTGGACGGGATCGCCAGGCTGGGAGCCGAGGAGGCTGGGGCCTGGACCCAGGACCACCTGTGCCCTCAGCAGCCGAGGCCCCGGGACCCGCCCCGCTCCAGCTCCCGGAGCGGCAAGTACAAACACAACCATGAAAGAGACCCCCCCCTTTCCTTCCAGCCTCCACTATAGAAAACTGGGAATTGTGAATTCCTTCTCAAAGGAGGTGACGTTCCTTTGAGAGGTATATAAACCTTTTTAAAAGCTACATAAACCTCTCACCAGCTTACAACCCAGGACTGTGCTTCTCAAGGACCCGGGAGCCGCCTCTCTGAAATGGATCCTCGAGGAAGGTGGCACCCCTCCCCCAGCCCGAAGGAGGTAGGAGCCTGACCCCCCAAACTCCCTCCTGCCATAAAGATGCGAGAGTTTAGTCCTCCTTCAATAAAGCCAGTGAGCTGACACAGACGGTCACCCCAGTTACCAGGGGGTTTGGGATGAAGCGCATGGGGTGGATGGTGCTGTGAAGCTGTCCTCCTTGAGAACTAGCCGAACAAGCTGGAGAATGTGTGTGCGATGGGTTGTGTGTTCTTGGCTCTAGAAAAGGGTACGATTTTCTTCTGTCTTTGGCACCTCCTGGCAGATGGTCTGCGATGCACACTGCACTCTGGTTTAGTGCTCATTCGATAATGAAACTGTTCCCCTTCTCTTCCACCTCCATGGAGAGGTCTGCCCAGCTAGCCGATGTTGTTTTTAGTTCTATTTCCCCACAGGCCATGAGTCACTCAACACCGTGGGCCCGGACTGCGTCCCTCCTCGCATCGCCCGGCTGCTTGCCAGTTTGAAGCTGCTAGACTGTGGGTTCTTGACTCTCTCACACACCGTAGACGTGGCATCTGAGAGAGGGGCATGTGCTGTACCCCAAGATGCTGACACCCCTAAAAATGAAGGGAAGCCCGGCACCGCCTCCCGCGGCCCCAGAACACGCAAGAGCACACGTCCCCAGGCAGCGGGGGCAGGGTGCCCAGCCGGCAGAGCACGCACATCATCACTGTTCATCCATCCAGAAAGCCAGCGCCATATGTAATCCGAGGAACCATGACAACAGCCGGTCACCTGCAAACCCCAGGCTGAGCTCACAGTTCTTCAAAGGCAAGGGCCTGTAGGTGACTTTAAATGATTTTCCATTAATTACTTGCCAGGGAGCCCAAAATAGCTTCCCAATCTGCAAGTCTCCGTGTGAGCCCTCACCGCGACTTATAGCACCAAAGAGGGCCAAGCTGGTGCAGAGAAGTGTCCTTCCCCCTCTGCCCCCGACGGCCTCCCCAGAGGCAGACCGGGAGGGTGTTTCTGTCCTGAAGGAAGAAGCCACCAGGACGTGGGCAAACAGGTACGGCTTCTGTCAGCGCCGAGACCTGCGCATCCAGCCGCAGCTTTGGAGGCTTCCACACCAGCCTCAGATGTGCCGCACTCTGGTGAAGGCTGCCGGTGTCTGCGGGAGGCGGGCCGGCCACCGACCCGCTGCAGCCGGGGAATGCGTCCCTGTCGCTGGCAGGGCACAGGCACTTTGCAGATGGATTAAGGCCCTAAACATTAAGGTAGGGAGAATATCCTGAATTGCCAGGCTGTCCCAAAATAGTCACATGAACCCTTAAAAGCAGAGAACCTTCTTGGGCATCTCCAGAGGCAGGATGGGAAGTCTTAGAGACCTGAATGTGGGAAAGACCCCGCCGCTTTCGCTGCCTTTGGAGATGGAGACAGAGGCCCAAGCCAGAGATGCCGGGGACAACCTCCACCCACGGCCAGCAAGGACCCGGAGACTCAGTCCTACAGTCGCAAGGACCTGGATCCTGAGCACAGCCTGGATGAGCAGGCAGTGCCTTCTTCCCGGAGCCTCCCGATATGAGCCCAGCTGGTGGGACCCTGAGCAGAAGACCCAGCTGAGCCCACCAGAATCGGAGATAGGAATCGGAGTTAGTGATCGGTGCTCTTGGACGCTGCTGTGTTTGTGGGGATTTGTTGCAGCCGCAGTAGGAAATGGAAAGGGTGCCCCGCTGTGCAGCTTTGCTCCCACTCCGCAAACGGGGCCCTGCCAAAGCAAATGCAGGTTATTTTCAGTCTTTTGCTATTAAGAAAGCTTTGTCCCAGCACATTTCTCTGCAAGCGCATGTAGGGGAGGATAAGCCTGCTCATGAACCCTGAGCTAAGCTCCTCCCCTGGCCCGGTGCAGAGGCTGCTTCCACACACCATCATTCCCGGGACCGCCAGACCCAGGAATGCCCCAGCACCCTCCCTGCAGGTGCACGCCGACTCTCGGAGCTTTGCAGGCATCACCTGCCTTGTCCTGAGCAGGCTACACCCTGGATCTGAGCTGGGGGCCATGGGTCAGACGGGGCAGGAGCCTTGGATCCCTGTCTTCAAGGAATGGACAGGTCTGAGCTCCCAAACCAGCAAGGCCCCCCTCTCCATGGCATTCTGAGAGCTCTTCTTGAGGAAGATGGCTGTAGGGCAAGATGGGCCAGGACAGCAAGGTCCCTGGTGAATGGACAGGGAAGGCAGAAGGCAGACATGGGAGGACAGGTGCTCTAACCTAGCTGAGCCCCTGCCTGGGGCCCATGCCTTGCCAGTCCCTTTCTTCTGATGCTTCATAATGTGGCTACTGGCTCCCGGTGCCTATCTGCTCTGCTGGCCACCCCTGCTGAGCCATTGGCTTTCCCAGAAGGGTCCTTTGTGACCCCCAGGGTCCAGCTGTGACACAGGCTCAGCACTGGGGTCACTGGAAAGATTGTGTATGGACAGGCTGAATGTTCTGAGTCCATTTCTTACTCAAGTCCAGGAGAAAGCGTTTGCTTTGCAGAAAAATGCTCCAGGTGATTTCTCAACAACACGGAGGGAGACTCCTCTGGTGGATATGCCAGGTCTCTGAGTCCTGGAATTGAGCAGGTTACGTCAAAAATGCAAAGGAAAGAGTTTTGGTCCAACATCTTGGCTTGGCCGTGTGCCCACCACACTGTGAGGTTGGATTCCTTCCCTCCTTCCATCAGGGTTTCCCAGACTTGCCACATGACGGCTGTTGAGCTGTCTGATTTGGACGCGGGTGGAGCCCCAGACCCCACAGAGGCAATCATTCCCAACCTCACAATCAGGTGGAGGAAAGAGAAGCCTTCAGGGGGAATCAAGTGTCGATTTTTATGGGAAACAGAATTCTCAGTGGCCAAGAATCAGGGTGTTGGGAAACGACACACAGAGAGAAAAATATTTGTGTCATTCACCACAATGCTGCAAAGAGGTGGGCAAACTGGGATGGCAGGGACAGTACAGTTCCGAGGGGGAGAAATAGCTGTCAGATATGCAGAAAGATGGTAATGAACAAGAACTCCACGTGAACACCCTGTGGCCTCAGGGCAGTTGAGCCTCCCACTGCTACTGACACACTGGCCTTAGCCTTGTTACACTTTTCTTCACTACCAATGTATTATGTTCTCTTATCACCTGTCTCTCTTCTCTCCACTGTGAGCTGTGTTCACTCCTCAGTGCCTGGCACATAGAGAGTTGGCACCCCTTAAATGTTTGTGGGATGGATGGATAGATGGATGGTCAGTGGATGGATGGGTGGATGGATAGAGGATGGGGTGGAAGGGTAGTGGATGGATGGATGAATGGATGGATGGTAGGTGGGTGGATGGAAGGATGGATGGTGAATGGAAGAAGGATGGATGGTGGATGCATGGATGATGGATGGATGGATGGATGATGGATGAATAGGTGGATGGATGGTAGGTGGATGTATGGATGGATAGTGATGAATGGATGGATGGATGGATGGATGATGGATGATGGATGGTGGATGGATGGTGGATGGATAGCAAAGAAGCTGTGCAGGACACTACAGGAAGAAGCCACTGTTCTTTTCATTGATTGTCTTGTCCCTCTATCTGCAGAGAGGCAACATGAGGAAGCTTCTTGCCTATAGAGCCAAAACAGCAGCTTATAACAAGGCCGGTGCCTGCCGAACTTTGCCAAGGAAATTTCCATTTGGAAATGAGGGTGGTGCTGGGTTTGGCAGCTGCACCATGAGGTGAACTGAAAGGATTTGGTGCTTGAGCACACACATCACCATCAGAACTTTCTGCCAGCAGCTTCAAGTGGGGGTGGGACAGTGATACGGCCATAGAACACGAGGGTGGAAAATCAGCCACAGGCCAAGCCCCAGACCCCATACAGGCTGTCATAACAGGGAACCCCAAAGAGGCCTAGCCCAGAAGCTGGAGATCCAAGCCCTTCCCACTGCTCCATCTACATGGTTCCTCCCTCGGTTAGGGGCTGCACATAGGAGGGACCTCTCACCCACTGGCCATCCTAGTGTAGGGGACTATGCACCTCAGGACCATGATGGGGACAAGGGAGGAGCATGGCTTCAGAGAATAAGCATGTTTTCCTCGTCGCTTACAGTGGGAGTTGGGGGAAGGGGAAGGAGGAAGGATAGGGATGTGGGATGACGAGGTTGGCAGCAGACCCCCAGCACCCCAACCCATGACCAAGTGAGGAAGCAAGTAGCCCACACCCAGTTCTAGGCAGCATCCTCCTCCCTTCCTCTGGGGAAGCTCCTGAACTAGGAAATAAAGGAACCCACCCCCCCCTCGACCAAAGCCCTTTGATGACTTCATGGGACAGTGTGATATGGCACGGTCTTGTGCTTGTAATCTTTCCCTAACAGGGAGGAGGGAAGGGGCTCTGTGTCCCATACTGGGAATTTCGGGGGGGCAGACCTGTGAGTAATGCACCCCAAGCCTGCAAGGGCAGCTTCTTCCCCGAATCCTCCCCTCTTACCGAAACAGAGGCCCAGACAACCCAGTGGGCTCCAAGGGACCTGCAAGAGGCTCCTCTGGGGGCTGTCAACAACCAAGTTCTGGCCCAGAGACTGTGGCAGAAGTTTCATCTGCTGTGCTCAGACCGTGGTGGCCCCCCGGGAGAGGCCGGCGGCAAGTCCCAGAGGAAGCATGCAATTTTCTGTCCACCTGCCAAGCCTCCCTAGATAAAACCCAGGAGCTTTACCAAAGCCAGAGGCATCAGCAACACCAGCGTGGCTCTCCAGCCTGGACTACCAGACTACAGATTCTGCTCGGGTACCCAGCCAGGCAGACAAGCGACGCCTTCCCGCAGCTCCGCAGCAAGCAGACTGATGCAGGCTCAGGAGGCCTGTACGTGGCAGCTCGGAGCTCCAGAACAACCCAGGGCTCTGGGATCAGCTCACCAGGCTGAGGCAGGCCAGGCCCTGACTGGCATTCCCAGGTTTTGGCTTAAGTAGCTTGCTGTTTTGCTCTGCCTCGCAGCCTGGAACCCTGGTGGCTGAGGCCAACTCTCAGCTTTGGCCAGCCACCATCTGCACCAGAAGGGGCGCTTGGCTCTGAGCCCAACTTGCGTCATCCCAAGGCTGGAGTTTTTCTCAGGAAAGGTCAGCATTTAACCCAGCATGAGCATCAGTTGGCCACTGGGACTGGCAGAGACACCAGCCTCAGGGGCACTTGGCCCAGGCCCAGGGGGGTGCCCTGTGTCGAGACGGAGCATGGGGCCCTGGGACCCAGTGCACAGAGCTCCAGGACAGGGAGCCCAGGCAGGAGGGCTTTCAGCCGGAGACGCCGGCTGCACGTATGGACTGTAGGGCCTGCTTAGCTATCCTGTTTCCCCTCCTCTTCGAGCCCAAGTGAGGCAGTGGGGACGCTCATTCTCACATGACCTGGAGTCACGTGGGTGCAGTGGAGACCCCCCGGCCTCTCTCCCAACACATCAGCTTTCCTTAAGAAAAGGCCTTCTTCCCACCAAGACCCACCCAGCTGGGTGCCTATCAGTGTGAGCGCCCAGACTAAAGGAACAGAATCAGAGAACTGGGACCTCATTGCCCCAGGGCACCCCCCGCTTCCCCTCAGCTCTGCGAGCGCAGGGCACTCCGTCATCCTCCACCCCCCAAGGCTGCCAGGGTCCCTTCTGCTGCTTGTCTCCAAGAAGGGGCGTGAGGGAGGTGCCCTCCAGACGCGACAGGACAGGGCCCAGTGCACACCCCGGTGACTGCCAGCGGAGAGAAGCTGCGGCTAACACCTGCCCTGCCAGGGCCCTCCCGGGTCATCACCTCCTCTGCCTCCCCAAACCCATCCTGGGCAAGAGCTGGCCCAGGTGCCCAGCCGGCGGGAGCTGAGTGCCCAGAGGTGGACCAGATCTCAGCCATCACGCCCGACCTGGCAGAAGATGCACGCCCATCTGGGGGCAGCTCTCGGCAAGCACTCCACCCCAGGACAGACCACGGTAGTGGAGGGACCCATGGCACAAGATCACATGGTCATTTCTGCTACGCCTGAAGCCATGGGGGCCCTCCGCTGCCCCCACAACGGGGCAAGGGGGTGCCTCCCCTCCTATCTAAAACCAAGGGCGCAGCTGGCTCTCTGTGAGTGCGTTCCTCCAACCAGTGCTGGACCCTTTCTGTGCACGGGTCCCCAGGAACCCAGAGCAACGCCCTCCCCAAGGGCCTCCATATCCCTCTGTGGATCTGTGTGGTCCCGGCAGACACCCCGTTGCTCAAGGAAGAGTGCACATACACTGACCACCACCTCCATCTCCCAACGCTGGGGATTTCAAGTGAAATGAAGGTAATTTCATTGTAAGAAGTAGGTTTGGGATTCATTTGACCAGAAATGCTTACTCTGGAGCATCGAGAAAGCCAGGATTCGGGAATGAATCACATACGAAGCTAGACAAATGCTGTTTGTAAAAAGCTGCCGGTGGGATAGGTCTCCTTCACGTGTCTGTTTGCCTTTCCAAACTTTATGTATTTGTTTAAAGTTTTATTTTAAAAGAGCTTGAAGTTGAGCAGTTGCGTGGCTTAAGGAAGAGCCCCATGTGTTCCCAGGCTCACGTCTTGCCTTCTTTCTTTCCAATCCCTCTCTCTGTGAACACTTTCTCTGGATCATTGGAGATGATTCTCTTTGTGTATTTTCATTTTTTTAGTAAAAGTGAACACTGAGTGGGTGGGGAAAGGTTAGACAGGGGAGCAGGCATGGTGACGGTCTCCCGGCTGGGTACCAGGCTCTGTCCCAAGCTGCGCGCCCCACTCACCCACTTGCGCAGGCAGGGCCCCGTTCCCCCCTCCACCCGCCCCCAGGCCCAGGGGCTGTGTCTCAGGCTTCCTCCTCATCCATCTGGGTTCCTGTGTCCCCGCGAAGCTCCTATGTTGAGAACCTAACGCCCAGGGTGACGGTGTTAGGACACGGGGTCTCTGGGAGGTGATGAGGTCGTGAGGGTGGAGCCCCCCACCCCTGGGCCTGGGGAGGACACAGCCTGGGCAGAGGCAGCACCCTGACCTCGGGGCTCCGGCCAGCGGCAGAGCGTGAGACGGGACGTCTGTGTGTGCGATGCGCGGCCACTCCGCGGGAACGTTCCATCGGCGGCACCTTACCTCCTGGTCTCTCAGTGTATACGCGCTCTGAAAGGTGCTGTCCCTGGGGCACTTACGCTCCTTCCTAACCACCCCCGACTCCCCAGCTTCCCTCGGTTGCAGCCTTATTCCTCATCTTCTGGTGGACGCCTGCATAACTCTAAACAGCTCAGTGCGGGGGGCCGTGATCCCTGCCTGCCCTGGAGGGCGCTGTGGCCCTTCCTTTCTGCCCGGTGCCCACCCCACTGCCCTACAGGACATGTGCCCTCCACTCCACAACAAGCTCAGGCCGCCCATTCGCCCTGTAGGGTGAGCGTAACCCCGCAATGCTGGTCGTCTGCATTTAATGTTACGATGAGGTGTGAGGCTGTTGGGGCCCTGGGGGGGAGGAAATTCTGTCCCCAGCCTTTCCACAGAAGCGGACTCCAGCCCGCCGGCTCCCGCACTCCCTTCGTGGGCTTGGGCGTCTGGCACGCCGCCCCCTGGCCAGCTGTGGCCCTGGGCCCATGGCACCGCGTCCTCGCACTAGACCAGGATGCAGGCTGGCGGGGGCCCTGGGCCCAGCAGGTGGGCCTTCTGCCCCAGTGCTGCTAGGTACACGTCCCCTCTGTGGTCCGTCCCGCCCCGGGCTCCAGCTGACGGCACTCAAACCCTCCTCTCCCTCCTCACAGTGGACGGAAGCTACACGGAAGCCAGGAGGCTGCAGAGCCTGGCGTGGGGGCATCGGGACTTCTCTCCCGGGGCGACTTTTCTTGCCTTTGAAACAGAATTGTTCCCTCGTACAAGGAGAACATTGGTCATTCTCCACGTTGTCCCCATGAAGCATTTCCTTCTGTTGTACGGACACGGGGAAGCAGAGCTGGCCTTCGGAAGCTGAATGGATGGGGAAAGAGTCCATCTTTGAGCAATAAACCCGGCCCCTCGTCAGGCCCCTTGAAACAGACGTGCAGCTGAAATGACCAGCAGCCCAGGCACAGTGTCCAGGGCATCTTACAGCGGTCACATCCCAGTCGTGCGGTGTTCTGGAGGTCGGAATTGTCTGGGGCTCCGGAGACCCAAGGAGGTGGGGGCAGCAATCAGAAATGCTGCAAGACCCTTGCCCTCAGATGGCCGGCAAACGCCTTCATCTTAAAAAGATAGAGGGGGTCGGGGCTCCATGGGGAAGGAGCAGGGCCGGAGTTGGCTCTGAACCATCTCGGGGGCAGGAGGTCTCCAAAGCCAACATCCATAAAATACCATCTCTAGATCAACGGTCTGCTCCTTGTGCCCTGGGGCTGGGCCGTGTCTAGTGGGGAAGCTGAGAACAAACACCCGCCTGTGGTAGGGCTCCCTTCCCTGCACCTCTGCCCACGCTCTCCATGCCCTCAGTGCCCACACCCCTCCTGGACAAGGGTGACCCTACAAACTGGCCCATAGGCTCCCTCGAGGCCGTGGGAAGAGAGAAGGAGGGGCAGATTGGTCAGTCCCCGCAGGGGGGACAAAATATGAGTACGGTCCCCTGGGACCCCCACTCTCAGGGAAGGTGAGAGAGTACAGGGTTGGTCCTCCACGGTCAAAGCCTGGCTCCCCAGCTAGTGTAGCAGACCACTTGCCCAAGGTTCCTGTGCCTCGGTTTCCCCACTCACAAAGGGGAGAAAAATAGCCACCTCCAAAAAATAAGCAGGGTACTTCCCGATGGCTTGGCCCCTACAGTCCAGGTGAGGCCATTGTGCTCACAGCTGTCCTCAGGGACTGGCTCTGATGACCAAGGGCTTGGGAGGCCACGTGTCCCCAGACAGGCAGTAGACAGGAGGCTCAGCTTCCCCAAGAAACTGGAAAATGAAACGGTGACCCAAAGCAGCTCAGCCTGGCCCCCATCCCGCCTCAAGGCCACTTGAGAACTGCGAGAGAGGCTGCTGGGTGGAACGCCCTCTGTGGTCCTCCCATGAAGACCCTGGAGGGCTGCTTCCCGCAGAGTACTGGCCCCCCAGACCCAGACTCAGCAGGGCTGCACGTGTGCATGCATCTGCAGCTATGGGAGAATCTGCATTCCTGACAAGTCCCCCGTGTGATGCGAGCTGCTGCTGAGGGGCTGCCCTCTGAGAAGCCGGACTGCCAGAACCCAGCCCTCCTCTGTGTGGTCCGTCCCAGAGCCCAGGGCCAGGAAGTGCACGCATGCACCCCACTCCAGGCACAAAGGACTTACCCATCAAGGGTAAGGTGGGGAGGTGATGAAATCGGCTGTTTTGTGTTCTTACCTGGGGGTCCTCTGCGCCCACAAGATCAGCGCCTGGGAAGCCAGGGCCTGGGGGCTGCCCTTGGCCATCACAGCCCGAGTCGCTCACTCCCCCTACAAACCCTAAGGAGCGCCAGCAGGGACTGGGCCTCCCTGTCCCTCATTCACGAGGCTCACTTCAGTGAGAGGCAGTTGGGACGCCATGGGCCTGGCAGTCTCTCTATCGCAAGACAAATCAAGCTGCTGACGAGACCGCCATTCGGGCAAAAGGAGGAGGATCATCAGGTACAATACAGAACACCCAGTTAGATTTGTACTTCAAATAGACAAAGAATAATATTGGATATAAGTATATCCACACAATATTTGAGCCATACGTATACTGTGAAATTATTCATTTCTTATCTGAAATTCAAATTTAACTGAGCATCATCCTTTATTTTTCTATGTTAAATCTAGCAACCCCACAAAGAAGGCGACACACCCCCTGACTGATCAGGAGTGACCAGCCGCTGAGCCTGGCCTCCCAGGGCTCCCCTCCTCCCCTGGGCCAGGCTGAGCCCTGCAGGCGACATGGTGGGGACAGTTCCTCATAGGCCCGATGTGAAGAATTAGACTTTTTTTTCAAAATGCCATGTCGGGCCCCCTGGCCAGGTGCCAAGGGAATAGGAAAAGCCTTCACTTGGTTCCCGACTGCAGGTTTCTGAGAGAGGAGCGCTGGTTTGAGTCCAAACAGTGGGTGGGAGACGCCCCCTAGAGGTGTGACGGGTGGGCTGCAAGCCACAGCTAGCACGGAATGGGAGATTTCTGCCAACCCAGCGGGCGGTCACTGGGTCCCTTGGGCACCTCACACCTCTGCGGCCCCTCAGCCCAGGAACGGGGATAACGCTGCTGTCCTTCATGTCCAGATGTCAGCACAAGGCCCAAGGAGGCCCATGGTCGAGCAGGTGGACATGAGCCACAGCTGGCCTCCCAACTCTGAAAGCTGTGCTTTCTATGTCAGCGTATTCCTTTGGTATCTGGGGGGCGAGCTCCACTGTGTGCGCCAGAGAGGAACGGTCCACAGGGCAGTGCCAGCCAAGCTGGTAGGATTCCATTTCTGTCCCAGAGACTGTCAGAGTCGAGGACAGTGTGCCCAAGAGAAGGCAGACACACAAGGGCATGTCTGACCAAAGCCCTCCAAACTCTCCTTCCTCTGAACCCAGCTCTCACAACCAAGAACCAGGTGTCCCCTTGGGAGTGGAGGACAGGTGCCCTTTGATAAGCAATGGTCACTACCTTCCAGAGATGACATAAGCATCCCAGGCAAGAAACTCCACTTGGGCAGAACCCAGAGCTAATCTTGGGAACAATTTATCGTAGCCAAACTCATACAAGACTGATGAATAAACCAGATGCTTTGTGTGTTCATTGGCCATGGGAGAGAGATCCCTTTCCAGGGCCTCGGTGTTTCCCATCTGGGGTCCAAGCCCCCCATTGCTGGGATGAAGATACTTGGGGGGCCTACTGCATCTTTTGAAGATGTGGACGACACGGGTGGCAGTGGGGGGACAGGGGAATCATTCGGCCTCAGTGATCAAGAGAGTGAGTTGGTCAGTTGGTTACTGGGTCTGTGAGCAAATGGCCAGCATCCTCCTACTGGGGGCCAGACCAGCCCTGGCCCCCAGGGCCGGACTGACAAGCTGGCAGGGAAGACGGATGCTGAACACGTCACCAATGGTTTGCCATGACAGGCAGTGTGGGCCCCGTGGGACACTGGCTGAGCGGTAGGACCGTGAGGGGCCAAATGAGATCCTCTCGTGTGGGGGCCAGGGAAAGACACCTCGCCACAGTCCCCCAGTCAAGGACTGAGCGAGGAACTGATCTCCAGAAGCCACCAGCCATCACCCAGCTCCCTCCCCTGCCTGCCAGGCCTGGCCTGCTCTGGTCCCCCTGGACCCTCAGCTGGGCTCCCCCTGGCGAGCCACCTCTGGCACCCAGGACCACACGCGCCTCTCCGGCCGCCCCTCTGCCTGTGTCCCAGCCCTCAGCTCTCAGGCCCAAGGTCACCACCCCCGGGCTCTCTCCTGACCCCCAGACAGGAGCGCCGCTTCTCCCGGGTGCCGTCGAGGGGACCCGTATCGCCAGCAGCCCCCTTGGCAGATCGGACTCTATCCCCCGGGCTGTCCCAGGGGCAGCGCTCCTCCCAAGGGGCAGCGCGGCACCAACAGTTCACTGGGAAGCCTGGGCGCGTGTCCGGGTCAGGCCCAGGCCCGCACCAGAGCGGCCCGCGGGCAGGGCGCCCGACCTTCAGCAGTACCCCCGAGGAACGCGCCGTTATGGATCCCACTGCACGGAGGAGGAAACTAAGGCCTAAAGACGCTCTGCACCTCGCCCAGACCAAAGTCTACACCTGGCGGGAAGCGAAGAGCGCTCGCCGCCGCGGGTCCGGGGCCCCAACGCCGGTGGGCGTGGCCTGAGGACGGGGCGGGGCGCGGGCCGCGGGGGGGCGGAGCCGGCGGCCCTGATTGGGTAATGCCTCGATTCCTCGTGGGGCTTCCTCCAGGCCGGCGGCCCCGCCTTGGCCCCGCCCCCCCGTGGCCCGGGTCGGGGGTGTAACCTCCACGGAGGCCCGTGGTCACGGCGAGGTCGGGCCGGGCAGTGGAAGCCGCGGGGAGCCCAGGCCGGCAGGCGTGGTCAGGTGCCCGCTCTTCTTCCTCAGCGCCTCAGTCGGCGAAGTGCGGCTGCAGTCCCGCCCCGCAGAGCGCACAGCTCGGACGGGCCGCACCGGGAGCCGGCAGCCGGCGCCACCACCTCCCCACCAGAGCGCTTCCGCAGTCCGCCGTGCCGACCGCGCTGCGCCGCGGAGCCCGGCCGCCAGGGGGCGCCGTGGGGACCACCCTCAGCTGCGCCTGCGCCGGCGCCGCGCACGAGCCGGAGCACAAACCCGCCGAGCGCGCGCCCGCCCCGCAAGTGCGCCTGCGCGGAGGCCGTGGCCGTGCCCGCTCCCGCCGGGGGCTCGTCGCTGCGCGGCCGGGCCATGGGGGAGGCCGAGGTGGGTGGCGGCGGCGCCCCGGGCGACAAGGGGCCGGGTGAGGCGGCCACCAGCCCAGCCGAGGAGACGGTGGTGTGGAGCCCCGAGGTGGAGGTGTGCCTCTTCCACGCCATGCTGGGTCACAAGCCCGTCGGTGAGCGGAGCGCCGCGGAGGCCGCGGACCCGCGTGGGGGCGGGGCGGACCGGGCAACGGCTGGGGGCGCGGGGCGGAGCCTCCCACGCCCGCCCACCCACCTGCACGTCCTGCTCCCTCGGCGCCCGGCGACCCCTGCGCCCGCCGACCCTGGCCCCTCCTGCAACACCCGCACCCTCCCTCTGTCCCCTCCTGCGCCCCCCGCACCCTCCCTCTGTCCCCTCCTGTGCCCGCCCCTCCCACCCCATCGCCAACCCCACACCTGCCTATACTCTTCCACTCCTGCTCCCTCCTATACCCTCTCTTTGCATCTCCTAAACCCACCCTCCTGTCTCCATCTTTATCCTTCCTCTGCTGATCCTGCCTACCACCTCTCTCCTCTCCTCTTACTTGCTAGCCCAGCCCTCCTCACAAGCTCTTTTCTCCCACAGGGGTGAACCGACACTTCCACATGATCTGTATCCGGGACAAGTTCAGCCAGAACATTGGTCGGCAGGTCCCATCTAAGGTCATCTGGGACCATCTGAGCACTATGTATGACATGCAGGCACTGGTGAGCCAGATCCCACCCTCCCCCAGACACAGCTCCTCCATCTGTTTGCCAGCCCCGTCTTTAGGGGGCCCTCTGTCCTGTGCACATCCCAGGGGGCAGCAGGAATTAACAAGGGGGCTCCAAGTAGTTTCACTAAAAACCCAAACTCAGTGACAGTAGCTGGCTCCCCTCACAGAACCTCCTTCACACGGGGTGGTCAGTGACAGTCTCTCCAGGGAGATGACCGGGGAGCTGAGGCCCGTGGGAGGAGGCGGAAGGCGCCAGAGTGCTCTAGGCAGGAAGGTGACAGGATCCGAGTCTGAGTCAGGTGAATCTGGTGGCTTCTCTGAGAACCAGGCATGCAGGGTCCCCGTCCTCACAGGACCCCCATCTAGTTTCATCCGAAGGCAGGCGGCTTCACTAGGTGACCACAAAGCCCGAAGGAACAGGGATGTTCCTCGGAACAGCAGGTGTCAGGGCCCTGTGGCAGCAGGAGCTGGTGGGCCAAGGAGCTGAGGGGCCAGGGCCCCTGGAGAGTGGGTGGGGGTGGGGGTTAGAGGTGTGCAGAGGGGCAGGGGCTTGTGCCGGGCTGAGGAAGGCTCTGCCTCCCTGGCTGACTCAGGGCCACACCAGCCCTCCCAGCCGAGGCCTTCTTTATCCAGACCCAGTGCTGCCCTTGCTTCCTGTTGGCTCTGGGCAGGTCACTTGCATCTCCTTGTCATACCCTAGAGAGGGGATAAAGGTGAAAGCTTTGCTCTGGGGACTGACTGCGTGGCCCGCAGGAAGCATCCTGGGAGCAGCGCAGCAAGGACCAGCTGCCACGCTGAAGGAGCTGCTCCCCACGGGGGCCTCACCCCCACACCTGTCTCATCATGGTGTCACCTGGTCCCCAGACTCCCCGGGCCCTGACTCTAGACCAGTGGGGGCCAGAAGCCAGACACAGACGTGAGGGTAGCAGCGTCCCTGTCCTGGGGGAGCCCCTGGTGCAGCCCGGGAGACAGACACTGACACCCAGCACCAGGCCCACATGACCCTGGCGAGCTGCGGGGCCCCACTTGGGGATTTTCGTTCGGGACAGGCAGTTCTTCTCCCCTCTCCTCCCCAGCTTCTTTCCACCTATCCCTTGTTCAGAACTAGGCAAGACGTCAAGGCTGTCACCTCCTTAGACCCCCGTGCTTCTCTGGGGCTGCTGCTGGGGTCAGGCGGGACCCTGGCAGCACGAGTCCGTGGACCCCACTGCTGGGGGACCCGTAGGCCCAGGAGCTGCGGGGTTTCTGAAGCTCCAGGAGATGTCGATGAGCTCGTTTGTCAGCTAGCAGCTCGTTGTAACACAGCCCCCAGACTGCAGAGAGGAGCCGTGTCTGCTCAGTCACAGTCCAGACCCTTTCTGCCAGCAGCCCTTTCCCTTTCTCTGGGGGCCCTGTGTCTCCAGGGTCTCTGTCCCTTTTGGCCCGTGAGACAAGTGGAACTCCAGTAAGCGCTTGGTGCCCCTCACACCACTTTGCTTTACCTGGTTTCCCAGGCGGAGGCTTGCCTCTCCGGCACCGTCTGTGCCTGTGGGCTCCTGCCCACGAAGACGGGACCGACGGTGCCATGGCCTTTCCTCGGGCGGTCACTGCACTCTGAACACACGCTGGTGGGGAGGGAGCCAGGCCAGGGCAGCTGTGGGGCAGCCTGACCACTGCCTCCCGCCCTTGCCCCTGGGGCCGTGCCAGGAGGTGACCCCGGCTGGGGGCTGGCCCTGTAGCTTTGCCTCCTGTGGGTCTGTTAGGAAAGCCCAGCTCCTCATAGACCGAGAGCAGAAAGAACGTTCTTCGGCCGCTCGCGCCCACGTGTGCAGCTCTCTGAGACCATGTGCGCGTTTGTCAGGTGTTGCTAAATTGGCTCTTACACGTTTTTGGTGACTTGCTAAAATCACGTTTTTTTTTTGTTTCTATAACAAAAATCGCCGTTTTTGCCATCAGCACGAATCTGAGATTCTTCCATTCCCAAACCCAGAGAGGAACTTTGTCCTTCCGGAAGAAATCATCCACGAGGTCCGAGAAGGTAAGGCTCAAGCGGGTTGGGTCCATTTGGGGAGTTACAAGGCAGGACGTGGGCCAGGGGCGGTGGTGTCAGGGTGAAGGTCATGAGCCTCAGGGAGGAGGTGAGGGTCGCTGGCGTGGAGATTCTTGGCCCAGGTGGACTGGGGGGGTCTGGGGGAGCCTCGGGGACTGGAGGGAACTTGTTCAAGAACAATCGGCTCTCTTTAAAAGCGGCCTGGCGGCAGCTGAGAACCACACACACAGCCATCCCCGGCCTGAGCCATCCGCAGCATTGGGCAGGGCCACGTCTCCCACCGTTTTGGTAAACGTCAGCTGTCGCCCCACAGGAAAAGTGGTCATTGAAGAGGAAATGAAGGAGGAAATGAAGGAAGATGTGGACCCCCACAACGGGGCAGACGATGGTGAGTGGGGGGCACCCCTGACCCTCCCCTGGGCCCTGCATGCAGCCCCACATCCCCAGCCTGGGTGTCCAGTTGGCTTGCGGCCACAGCTGCCCTGTCCACTCCTCCCCTCGCTTGGGCGGGAGCCTCATGTGGCGGCGTGGGCGGCCCACACCACGAACAAGCCCCGGGGTGGCCTCGGGTCCAGCACCAGTCAGGTGGGCAGAAAGCGCGCATTGTGGGCACAGGCCAGCTCCGCGAGGCAGGAACAGTGGGTGGACGGGCAGGGTCCTGCGGCCCAAGGCCACAGGGGGGCGCATCCTCAGCAGGACCCAGCTCTCTGCAGGCCCCACGGCACCCCCAGCTCAGAGTGGCCTGTGTGTAGGTGCGTAAGTTAGCGGGAAGACGAAATAAAATTCTGGATATTCTGTTTTCAGCCAAATGATTTTGTCTCCCAGTTTTTTCGTCTTCAGGAAGCTTGGGGAAAGCAACAGAAAAGTCCAGCAAAGACAAGAACCCTTCGGACTTGGGGTCGAAGGAAGGGGCGGACAAGCGGAAGCGCAGCCGGGTCACCGACAAAGTCCTGACGGCAAACAGCAACCCCTCCAGCCCCAGCGCTGCCAAGCGGCGCCGAACGTAGTCGTGGCTCAGCCACGGCAGGGGGCTGGGGCGCCACTGTCACCTGGCTGGACGCCCGCCGCCTGCCCTCGGGCCCACTGCGACCACCTGGGGCTCCGGGGGCCTGCTCGGGTGCAGAGAGCTGGGAGTCAGGCGTCCGGGCCCCCCCCACCACCACCACCCCACGCCCCCGGGTGAGCTCCAGCCATGCTGGCCGCCGGCTGGGCCACAGTCGGGGCTCCACAGAGCAGAGCGCGGGGTTTGGGCAGGACAGCTGGAGTGGCAGGCAGGGTGCCTGCTGTGTCCCTGAGGAATGCTGGTCTTGCTGGGCGACTCAGCTCTTCCCATCTGTCCGTGTGTCCGTCTGTCAGCCGCTCTTCCTAAACCGGCTGCCCCCTCGGGAGAAAGAGACTCAGGCCACCTGCCTCCTGGCACCCGCCCGAGAAACCGAGAACTGGATATTTTGCCTCATTCACTTGTACTGTAACGGTGTATATAATTTGGTGGTATTTCACTATTTAATTTTTAAGAAGCCTATTTTACTAGTGTTTTATATGAAAAAAATATTGCAGAAGTTAAACCTGTGTTGTATTTTTCCTGAGATGCTTTGTGTTAGGTAGTGACTACTGAGACGCTTTCCGCTCGGTTTTTATATGCCGGAAACAGAGTTTGTAGGGCTATTTTTCTATCTCCCCGTAACTTGTAAACAGACCAAATGAGTGCGTGGAGGGAGGTGCGCGGCCGGGGCGACTGAGATGTTTTCCTTTGAGCGCCGATCATTAAAGCACAAAAGTAGCAGCCCGAGTCTTGTGATTTTGATACCAAAATAAGTTCCTTTTTCTAACAGTAGGAAGTGTTTATTTTCCGAGGCTTATAATGCAGCCTACACTCTCCCGACTTCTTAGTATTCTCTCGATACAATGTATTTACCAACTAGAAACAGGACCAGAGTGGAAACTTTGTTGAGTGTGACAAGTCCTTCAAATACAGTAAACAAGGCAGAGCTGGGGCTGGTGGAGCTGGGATGCCCGGGGGCTCATCCTCAGACTCCGGACTGAGTCTGTTCTCCACAGAGGAGGATCCAGCCCTCCCTCCTGGTCAGCCACCGTGTCCCAGGCTCTTCATCTGGACAAGTCACCTGGAAGCTGAATTCCCATCCACCCAGCTGAGCCTCTGCCACCATCTGGGAGCAGGAGGCCAGCCCATGGTGCCGCCCGCCAGGCGAGAGCAGGAACCTCGTGCACAGTGAGTGGCCCGGCTGGTCGGAGCCTGGCCTGCACCAAGCCCGCCATCACTTGCGGGGCCTTGAACACGTTGCTGGCACCCCTTCTCCCCAGCAGGGCCCAGCCCCCCAGCACAGAAAGAGCATCTTGTGTCGGGGCTGCCGAACCTGAGCACCGCGGGTTCCTGTTTACAAGGCTGCCCTGTGCCGGAACCGGGAGCAGAAGCTTGGTGCAGGTCGACCCACTGCTGGGGATCTTGGGGGCCAGGCCTCCAGCACGGGCTTTACCTGAGCAGGAACCTGGTCAGCGCCCAGGATGGAGTCCAAGGCTGCCGCTTCCCCACGCGGTCCTGCCAGGGGCGTTTCTTCCGAGTTCTGAGAGGCAGCGCCATGGGACCTGCTACTGTCCCAGCAGAGCAGACGCCGCGCTCACCCCCAAATGCCCAGGTGGGACGGTCACTGCTCGCCACAGAGCAGGGAGCAGGCCCCGCATGTGTCCGAGGGGGAAGGGGGAGCAGAGGTCTGCGTTACAGCGAGCTCAGTGCCTGACAGCCCTCCCACGATGCCTGCTCTGGACCAGGTCCTGCGGCTGAGATTGTGATGCCCACGAGAAGCCCGGTCCCTTGAGGGAGCTGCAGGGAAATGGGGCAAACAGTTCTACAGTCGCAAACGGTGCTAACAAAGATGGGGGGTAAACCCCCATCTGAAACCGTATCTTCAAGGCCCTCAGAACATGCGGGAAAAGCCCAGTGCCAAGTTTGGTGAGTTAACATCTGCACGCCTAAGAGAGGTGGGAGGAGGGACGTGCCGGGCGAGCCCATCAGGGCAGAAGAGCAGGTGCTTCACTACCCCCCCACCGCCTCAGGCATCTTTTTGGGGCCCAGTCCCCATGCCGCTGTGCCTGTGGGGGCTACAGTCCTCAGCAGGGGTGAGGCCAGCCCAAGCGTCCCGGGCCTGGCCGGCATGGGTGTCCGAGGCCCTGCCCAGCTCTCACCATCCAGGCTTTCCTGCCCTGCAGCCGGTTCAGGTCAAATTCATAGGCGTCTGGGGCACTGAACCTCTCCCAGCCTAGGGGTCCTGTCTGTGATGAGGGGGTCTCACGTGCCCCCCTCACATACTAAGTAGGAGATGTCTGAAAGAAGCTGGGAGCTGGGGGGCGCCTGGGTGGCTCAGTTGGTTAAGCGACTGCCTTCGGCTCAGGTCATGATCCTCGAGTCCCGGGATCGAGTCCCGCATCGGGCTCCCTGCTCAGCGGGGAGTCTGCTTCTCCCTCTGACCCTCCTCCCTCTCATGCTCTCTGTCTCTCATTCTCTCTCTCGCAAATAAATAAATAAAATCTTTAAAAAAAAAAAAAAAAAAGAAGCTGGGAGCTGGGATGAGGGGGCCGCAGAACAAAGGGAAACCACAGTCAGTTGTTCCAAGCACCACTGCCCTTAGCCCAGGAACCTCCACAGAGGCTCTGTTTGCAGGAAGCCTGGGACCTAGCACCCTCCCTGCAAGGGGGCGGGGGGCGGGGCAGGTGGGTGTGGTCTCAGCGCACCCTGCTCTGGCCCAGCCCAGGTCCCCCCAAGGTTGATGCAGGAGGAGAGTGGGCTCCCAAGTACATACATACTGAGCAGCAATGGGGTGCAGCCGGGCTCCCTCGGGGCTGGTTGGGTGGGGCTGGGGCTTTGGCCGAATAACATGGTTGCAACTGGTTTTGCCTGAGGAAAATGTTAAGGCAGGTCTAACCTGAGCCCTGAGCCCGAATCTGCTGAACTCCTGCAAGACCCCTCAGCGGGAGCAAGGCCGCCCTCAAGCACAACGCCTTCTGCTAGTGCACAGAGGAGGGCATGGCGTCCTGGGCAGCGCTGGGGACAGGCGTTCCTCTCAGCCCCCTTGCCCACCCCTTGGCCCAGCCTGGGCAGCAAGCTGTCCAGAGCTCTGAGCCTACCACGGGCATCCCCAGGCTGTGGAGGGGAGCAAACTGTCTTCAGCACAAGATGGGCTCCAGCTTCTTCATGCAGCAGAATCTAGGCTCCCGGATTAACACGCCCTGAGATGAGCCCCGTGCAAACAGTACACAAAGCAACTAAAGATGCAATTGGGTGTGACTTACTTGTAAAGTAGAAGTGGGGCAATGTCTTAAGAGCAACTGTTCGGGGAAAGTCTGTAGTCTTGGCCCCGGTCGGGGGCGGCTCAGTGCTGCTCTGAGCATGGGCTGGGACCACGAAGCAAGATGCCACAGCACAGCACGCTTGTCTGTCTGCCGGGGCAGAAGAGAGGCACAGCCTCCCTCTCAGAGCAGCCAAACCCAGCACGGCCCCCCCCAACACACGGACCCCTCCACCAGAGGCCCTTGGGGTCATCTAATTGGAAGTCGTAGCCAGGGTCTCCTGGGCCAGCTGTAAGTCCGATAACCAGAAGGCCAGGCCTGTGTCAGCAATCTGCGTTGGGCTGGCCTCGCCAGATGTGCCTGGGCTGCCTGCTCCCCCGAAACCTGCCCTGGCCATTGGCGGCCGACCATTTGCAGAAATGCCCAGATGGGGGCGCCTGGGTGGCTCAGTCGGTTAAGCGTTGGACTCTTGGTTTTGGCTCAGGTGGTGATCTCAGGGTCCTGAGATAATAGGGCCTTATGCTCAGTGTGGAGTCCGCTTGGGTCTCTCTCTCCCTCTCCCTCTGCCTCTCACCACCCCCCCGCCCCCCACCGCACTCTCTCTCTCTCTCTCTAAAATAAATAAATCTAAAAAGAAAGGGACAACTGGATGGCTCAGTTGGTTAAGCGTCTGCCTTTAGCTCAGGTCATGATCCCAGGGTCCTGGACCTGAGCCCCACATCAGGCTCCCTGCTCAGCGGGAAGCTTCTTTCTCCCTCTCACTCTGCCTCTCCCCCTGCTTGTGCGCTTGCTCTCTCTTTCTCTCTCTGACAAGTAAATAAAATCTTTTAAAAAAATAAGAAAGAAAGAAAGAAGAAAGAAAAGAAAGAAAGAAAGAAAGAAAGAAAGAAAGAAAGAAAGAAAGAAA
>NC_058412.1:137211159-137233051 GCF_002201575.2 Neomonachus schauinslandi
AGAAAGAAAGAAAGAAAGAAAGAAAGAAAGAAAGAAAGAAAGAAAGAGAAAGAAACAGACCCAGATGTCCATACCTTTGGGGTGTCCCCATCATCCTTTTAGAAAGTGAGGTAGTGGGGCGCCTGGGTGGCTCAGTCGTTAAGTGTCTGTCTTCGGCTCAGGTCATGATCCCAGGGTCCTGGGATTGAGCCCCGCATCGGGCTCCCTGCTCAGCAGGAAGCCTGCTTCTCCCTCTCCCACTCCCCCTGCTTGTGTTCCCTCTCTCTCTGTGTCTCTCTCTGTCAAATAAATAAAATCTTTAAAAAAAAAAAAAAAAACAGAACAAAAAGAAAGTGAGGTAGTGTTTTCACAGGTTCCAGCCAGGTGAGAGTGTACCCGGAGAATTAATGAAGATCGACAAGCCAGCAAGGAGTCAGGACCTGCACCAAGAAAGGCCTGCAGCTGTGCCCACAGCCAACATTGGAAACTTCTGGTGAGCTCTCTCAGCTATCCCTGGCTGCACAGGCAGCCTGGGGCCTGTTAGCTGGCTTGCAGGGCTGGGACAGGTCAGCGTCCCTGGGGGGCTGGCGGGGCTTGACCCCAGGAGTCATCCTCATGGCCAGATCCATCTAAAAGCCAGACTCCAGTTTTAGCTAAGCTTTTTGAAACAATGAAGTGGTGTAGTAGTTAGTTACAGAAGACAGATGTTACCTGGGGTGGCCACCCCCAACTTTCATTTCAAGGGGTGGGTCACTAACTTTGCTGGAGCTCCTGTGACCATCAGCAGATGTCAAGGCAGAGATTAAGTAAGGGACCCGCGGTCTCTGGGAAGTTTGCAGCTGAAAGTGAGTTTTCAGCTGTGTGAAATGTGCCCATGTTGTAGAGTTCATCCACCAGCAGCCGCCCCTTCGAGGGTTCACAGGTTCACACCTGTGAACACACTACCTCACTTTCTAAAAGGATGATGGGGATGCCCCAAAGGTATGGATATCTGGGTTTCTTTCTTTCTTTCTTTCTTTCTTTCTTTCTTTCTTTCATTCATTTTTTTTTAAAAGATTTTATTTCTTTACTTGTCAGAGAGAGAAAGAGAGAGCAAGAGCACAAGCAGGGGGAGAGGAAGAGTGAGAGGGAGAAGGAGGCTTCCCGCTGAGCAGGGAGCCTGATGTGGGGCTCAGGTCCAGGACCCTGGGATCATGACCTGAGCTAAAGGCAGACGCTTAACCAACTGAGCCCTTCGAGAGGCCCCTGAGGGGGTGTTTAACTGGGGTCACCTGTGTTGAACGGCCTTAGGGTGACCCCCAGGCATTCCTGCGTCCTGGTGTTTGGCCCTGTGTGCACCTCCCTGGAAGGCAGGCAGCACGTGTGCTTTCTTCCCACTGAGAGAATGTGGTCACGGGGACAGAGTGCAGGCCCACCATGACGGTACATTGTAGGCCTCTCAGCACACTGGAAGGAGACTCTGGCCTTCAAGAAACAAACTGCCCAGTTGTGAACTGACTGGAGGGACACAGGGCTCTCCATCCTACTCCCCCAAGAATGATTTCTGCCTCTAGTCTGGGGGATCGTGGAAGCAAACCGCCTTCCAAAGGAGCCTCTGATGAGACCACAGCCCCAGCCTACACCTGGAGGGAATATCCTGGGGGCACCTTCTGGGTAGGAAAACTTTCAGGGAGTATCCTCCTGGGGGTCATCCTTATGGAGGGACATCCTCCAGGAACTTCCTCTAGGAGAGACATTCCTCTGGGGGGGACTTCCTCTAGGAGGACACTCTCTGGGAAAAGGGATACTCTGGAGGAGGGATCCTTCCAGGGAATAGGCATCCTCCTGGGAGAGAATCTTCCAGGGGAGGCTTCCTCTTGGGGAATATTGTCCTGGGGGGCATTCTGGGGAGTGATTCTCTGGGATGAGCATCCTCCAGGGACATCTCCTGCAGGGGGACCCTCTAGACTGGGTATACTCCAGAGGGCATCTGGGGAGGGCATCTTCCAGGGAGGGCCATTCTCAGAGAGGAGGACTTTGGGGGAAATTCTCTAGGGGGGTGTCCAGGGGTGGATACTGCAGGGGCCGGGGGATATTCTGGGAGGGATTCTCCTGGGGGAAGACATTCTCTATGAACAACCTCAGGGAGACATCCTTCAAGGGGGACATTCTCCCAGGGGGAAGGGATATTGTGGGGGGGATCCTCCCGGGAGAAAGCGCCGCGGGGAGGGGGCACCCTGGGAGGAATCTCAGCGGGGAAGGGGGCGGGCGTCCTCCGGAGGGACATTCGCGGAGAAGGGATGTTCTCGGAGCGGGAACATCCTCCGGGCAGGCGGTGGCGGCGGCCCCGCCCCGGCCCGCCCCCCGGCCCGCCCCCCCCGGCCCCGGCCCGCCCCCGCGCTTCCTCCCTCGCTCACTTTCGCTTCCGCCGGAGCGCGGGTCCGGCCGCCGCCCGAGCATGGACGACCCGGACTGCGACTCGACCTGGGAGGAGGACGAGGAGGAGGACGGCGAGGGCCCGAGCGCTGGGGGCGGCGAGGATGGCGAGGCCGGCGCCCCGGGGGACGCGGACGCGGAGGACGAGGACGAGGACGAGGAGGACGCGCGGGCGGCGCGGCCCGGAACGCTCCAGGTGCAGCCCCGACGCGCGCTGGGGTCCCAGCGCCCCCGGGCAGGCCTGCCCGGCCGCCGCGAGGTGGGGGTGAGGCCCCGCTCCGGGGAGGCCGTCCCCCCCTGGAGACCGGGCCTGGGGCCTGGCCCTTTCTCCAGGTGTTGCCCTCTCCCCCGCCCACAGCCTCCTCGTGCCCCCCTTAAGACCCCCGGACACCCTGAGATCGGGCCGGACCTGTGCCTCCCAACTCTGGCCAGCCAGGGGACCTTGCAGGGAGATCCAGGGCCACCCTCGGATCCGTGTCCCCAGAACCGAATTGTGTGCTGACACCTCCTCAAGGGGATGCCCTGGACACATTCTTGACGCCCCTCTCTGTCACCTCCCACCTCCGGGCCCTTGGCTTGGTCCTCTGAATAGATCCCAGGCCTCTGTGCTGGGCCCTCCACTGCTTCTGCGGGCCCTCTGTCTCTTGGTGCTCTCTGCTTCTGCCCCACCTGCTCCCCACCAGCCCGCCCCACCCCCACCTTTGCTCTCAGGGTGCAGCACCCACCCACTGGGTCCTCCTGCCTTCTTGGAGGTGGCCTTGGAGGCTGCATTTGGTGACTTGCCTGAGCCAGGCCTGCACCTGGAGCGCGCTGGGTTACCGGTGGTTACCACCAGCGCCTTGCAGTTACGGTGCTGGTTATTTGTCATTACGAGCTGTCACTTTCGTTACTGCTGATTACTTGTGACCAGCAGTTACTTTTGTCACCACTGGTTACTTGTCATTACCATGGTTACTTTTGTTGCCACTGGTGACTCCTTCTTACTATCAGTTACTTTTGTTGCCACTGATTTTCTCCGGTTACCACCGGTTACTTTTGTTACTAGTGCTACTCTTCCTTACCCGGGCTACAGTTCACCGGGCAGCACATCCTGCCCCGTGCAAGGACGGCGGTCCCAGCTGTGGTCTCAGGCGTCACGGGGGGCATGGCGTGATAGCTGTCGCTTGTGGAGGGTGGTGGATTCGCATCGTGTCTGAGTTCCAGCCTGCAGGGTCTCCGGGTTGGATTCTCCCCCTGACACATGAGAGTTCTGGTTTTGGGGGTTAATCTCTGTGTTGGGGAGTGGTCAGTGAGAGGGACCCCGAGGGGCTCCTGGACCTGCCAGGAAGGCCAGAAGCCTGAGCACATCTGTGGTGTTTTGGGCAGGCCTGCGGTTCTTGAGGAAGCAGGCTGGGCCGTGGTCAGGGTCACGGGGCTGGAGTCAGAGGGCAGGAATCTGGCTCTTTTCCTGTGGCAGATGCCCACTTGGATGGAGTAAGGGGACACTGTCCTTGCCATAGCCTCACGGGCGCCACTCCTAAAGCAGTGCTCTGGCACCTCGGCCGCCCCGTGAGATGCCCACAGTCCTCTGCCGTCTGCAGCTTCTGTCCCTCCACAAGTCCTAATCCTACCCCCCCAACCCAACCCCCCGCACTCCCCAGCTGCCCCACACTGAGCCCCGGCCCGGCGGTTTGGTGCTTTGCCCCGGGTTATGTTGTCTGTGCACCTGCGGGGCTGGCCTCCTGCACTGACCTGGGGAGGAGCCTGGCTGGCCCCAGGGAAGAGGAGAAAAGGAAACTGGTGGTGGGTGGGGCCAGCTTCTGCTGAGTTTTGGTTTCTCTGCTCGCCCTTGGCTGGTAGGCAAGAACTTCACCAGCTTGCCCGGGTCTATAAATCGGGCAGAGAGGCACCACCCCAATCCTCGCTGGAGCTCAGAACTATTTGGAGCATCTTGGGGAGTGGGGATGGGGTCAGAGCCAAGGGACACAGTGGTAGGCCTGGCCTCCTGACTCCCCTTCCAGTGCTCTTTTGCTCTTTCCAGGATTCTAAGACCCAGACATTTCCCTGGCTTGAGCTGTCCCCTCTTGTCATGCCCAGCAGCGTTATCTGCCTCCCCAGCTTCTGTGGGACCTCAAGCCAGGTTCAGCCTCGCTCATGCCTCCCACCCTATAACAGGATGGGTCAGGCTGCGTTTACCTAGCATTCTGGTTGCCAGTTACCTTCCATCCTTCCCAGGACCCCGGGTGCTTGGCCTGCAGAGATAGGGACTGCAGGTGTTGAGGGGGCAGCAAGGAGCTTCTGCATCTTGCTGAGAAGGCTCCCCCATAGGACAGGAGGCCAGGAGACACAACGGTCTGGTCCAGGAACGTTGGGGTTGGGTAGAGACCAGGACTGGCTCCCTGGGTCATTCATCTTTGTCAGACAGGTGTTTGGGGCTCCTCCCGGGGCTGTAGGCTGTGAGGCCGCTGCCTTTGGGGACACAAGCCTGGTGACAGGCTTAGAGCACAGTGCAAAGAGGGAGCAGTGGGGTGGGTCCCCGGGGGGGGATGGGTCCCCGGGGGGGTGGGGAATCCTACAGCTGGCATCCAAGTGAAGGTAACCAGCGAATACCGGAGTAGGAAGTGAAGTTAGAGCTGGAGGGGAGGGTGCTTCACCCCAAGAGTGTGCTGGTCAGCCTGGGCGTCCTGAGAGCTGGGGCGGGCAGCAGGGGCCAAGCAGGGGGCAGGCCTCGCTCCCATCCCCCTGTCCCCTCTGGTTTTGCTGAGAGCTGACCCAGGCCCTTGCTGCCCTTACTGTGATGGGGGCTCACTAGGGGTGGGTCCTGCTTACTGCTGGGTCTCCCGTGGGGGTCTCACCCCCTCTCCTCTCTTCCCAGGCCAGGCTGCTGGGGTCCCGAAACTGGCGAGCCGTGCGGGACACCCGCAGATACCGGCACCATTACCCGGTAGGTGGCAGCTGCCCGTGGCGCCCTCCCACCTCGGCAGCCCGCCCGGCTCAGAGTCCTTCCACCCTCCGCCCGGAGAAGGCCGTCAGCCCCTCTCCTCAGACCAGGGCCCATGTCCCGCCTGGGACAGCTGCTGCTTGCCCTCCTCACAGGGTGACAGGCACGGCGGGGTGAGCCTCAGTGCCCTGGCCTTTAAAACACGGGACCGGCCCCAGCTAGTAGGCACAGCCACACGAGGTCCCGCACGCTGGGGCCCGTGCTAGGGGCACTCCTGTCACCCTCATCCCTGCCCTCTGCACCCTGAGTTTCAGGCAACCCCTGGGCTGCCTCGGGGGGGGACAGATGACGGGGACCTGGCCCACGCTGGTGAGGAGGGGAAGGTGGTGGTCGGAGAGAGCTGCTGTCCTCACCGCGGGGTGAGGGGCCCAGGCCGGGTACGTGGGGTCCTCGCCAGCCCTCAGCATGTCAGAGGTTTGTGGGCCCCAGAGCAGATGCCGCCTCCCCCAGGAACGTTCTAGTGTGAGGGGCCCTTGGAGGCAGCCTGTTTCTGGAGATGTTCTGACGGGTACCTTTCTCTGGCTCTTCAGGATTTGATAGAACAAGCTGGCAATGGTGACATGCCAAACCTGAGTTTCTACAGAAACGAGATCCGCTTCCTGCCCAATGGTGCGCGCTTGCTGGGCTGCCTGTGGTTCTGTCCCGGGGCGGGGGCGGGGGTGGGTCCCATGCCGGCGGTCTCCCCTCCACCTGGCTGCTCCTATTCGCCGGGACCTGGCCGTGGCGCCGAGGTCTTCGGCTAGCCCCCACGGCGCCCCCTGGAGGCCGCTGAGGGGACGCCCGGGCCCCAACGCGCAGCTTGTTTTCTGTGAAGGACCAGGCAGTGAATATGGGGGCTTCGTACACTCCTCAGCTCTGCCGCCTTAGTGGGAAAGCCGCATACTTAAGCTAACAAGAATCATGGTTACGTTTTCAAATGGTTGGAAAAACCTTAGGGTGGAATGATAGTCTGTGCTCTGAAAATTATGTGAAATTCAAGCATCAGTGGCCATAAGGGAGAGTCTGCGGGACCCACCCGTTGGTGCAGGACCCACTGCACACACAGCGTCTCACTGTCTGGCCCTTTGCAGAAACAGCAGCTGCCCTACCGGAGGCCAGGCTATGGGTGGGGTTCTGCTGGAGGCTCTGTTTGAGGTCAGGTTCCAGCCAACAGGCTGTGGTTGGAGGGGAGAGTGAGGCCACCTTTCTGCGAAGAGCCCCCATGTCCTTCTCCCAAGGGGCCTCCTGGGCCCTCCCGCCCAGCAAGCCCAGTGTGGTCTTCTCACCCGGGTCTGCCCTCGGTCAGCAATGGAGGTCCCGTGTCCAGACCGCGAAGAAATCAAGGGCTTTGCTTGGGGGTTATGGTCCCACGAGACCTGTACAAGCTTCCAGGTCCCCAAGGTCCTCAAGAAAGGAGGGGGGAGGGGGCCGGCTTCCAGCAGCTCCTCACTGACTTGTCCCCGTGGGGCCCCCAGGCTGTTTCATTGAAGACATTCTTCAGAACTGGAGGGAGGACTATGACCTCCTGGAAGAGAATCACTCCTACATCCAGTGGTGAGTGGGTGGGGCCAGAGGGGCGGGGCTTACACAGCAGGTGCCCTCCCCCTTTCCAGATGCTGGCTCTGCGCTCTGGCCCGGTCTCTCCCCCGCCAGGGGGGGCCGTTCAGGCACCTCGGCAGTCCTGCAGTCTGTGGGTCCGGCAGCGGTACAGAGCCTCTGAGGTTGGGAGCTGAATGCAGACGTGGAGGACAGGAAGAGCAGGCTGGCTTCCCCGGGTGGGTCCCCAGTGCCAAGAGGCCGTGTGGCCCTGCAGAGCCCCTGGGACGCTCAGGGTGGCAGGGTTCTAACAGTGGCCTGAGGTGATCCTTGCCAGCATGGCTGCCTTGGGGACCCTTGACACTGCCCCCCAAATAACGGAGTGCATTTGAAGATGGCATCTTGGAGGCCTCTCCTGGGCACAGAGCATCATGGGGAACAGCTCTGCAGCATTAATGACAAGACAAAAAGAACATAAGAATAAAAAGGAGTGGGCGCCTGGGTGGCTCAGTCAGTTGAGCGTCCCACTTCTGGTTTTGGCTCAGGTCATGATCTCAGGGTCATGAGATCAAGCCCCACTTCGGGCTCTGTGCTCAGCAGGGAGTCTGCTTGAGCATTCCCTCTCTCTCCTTCTGCCCCTTCCCCTGCATGCTCCCACTCTCCTCTCTAAAAATAAATAAATCTTTAAAAAAAAACGAAAAAAGAGGAGAGCCTGGAATGCCCTGCTGAGCGTGCACGCTGAGCCTCCCGTGGCCACGTGGGCCCCTCCCCTGTGCCCTGGTCCAGAACAGCCTCACTGAGACTTCCCTGCCCTCAGCCCCTGGCTTTGACTCGTGAGAGCCCACAACACAGGTTCATCCGGCCAGGCTCTCCTAGAGTTGAGCTTTGAACCCCGAGAGGCTGGTGAGCACGTGCCCCGTGGTGGGGAGCCCACGTTTGCCGCTGATGGGACCCGTGCCCTGTCCTTTCTCACAGGCTCTTCCCGCTGCGCGAACCTGGAGTGAACTGGCACGCCAAGCCCCTCACGCTCCAGGAGGTTGAGGTGAGCTATACAGGCTGGGAAGCCTCTTCCATCCAGATGGGTCATTGCCTCTGCCCCCTGGTGCTCCCCACAGGCTTCTAGAGAAATCTGATTTTCTTCAGCAGTTTGCGTCAAGTCGGGGAGCCCAGGGCCAGGGCTGTGAGCAGAGTCATGGTGATGGGGGTTTCGTCACACCTGGTTTGGGCTAGAACAGGACACTTGGAGGGATGGGAGGGTCTGGGGAGCCGAGGAGACTGTGTGTTTCCTGCCATATGCACAGCCCTGGGAGCCTCCCCCCAGGCTGTCTCCGGGGGCTGGCAGAATTCCTCTGGGGGCTAAAGCAGATGCCTCAGTCCCCAGTGAGACCTCGTAGCAGCTAGAAGAGTTACATTATGAATTCTCTGGGTTCCTGCATTCTATGACTTCACCCCAAAAGTCTAAGTCCAGGCCTCTAGATGAACCAGGGCCTGAGGGAGGTGTCAGCTAGGCCGATGCACCCGTGATGGCCCCTGAGCCCCCACTGGCCTCGTGGGGTGTGTTCCAGGCATTTAAAAGCTCCGAGGAAGTCAGGGAGCGGTTTGTCCAGGCCTACGAGCTCATGCTGGGGTTCTACGGGATCCAGCTGGAGGACCGAGACACTGGGCAGGTGCGCCGAGCACACAACTACCAGAAGCGCTTCCAGAACCTCAACTGGTAAGGACCCTCGCCCCACCCCAGCTGAGGGGGATGGGGCTGTGCCAGGTTCCAGACAGGTGTGGGGGAGCACTTCGGAGAAGGATTCCAGGGGCATTTGGGCAAGTGACTCAGGTTCTAAGCACCCTCCTCGTTTGCAGGGTGGAGGTGGTCCCAGCTGCTAGGGGTGTGAGAACCTAGGGAAATGCACCGCAGTCAGTTTCATTAGCGATGCCCCACCGCGCACAGGACCCACTGTGGTGTGGGTCAGGTTGCCCACAGCTCCAACGGCCTTGCAGGCACAGGGCCTCACCCCTGCTGAGAAGCACTGGGTGGGGAGTTAGTGAATCTGCTGATGGCACGCTCACCCCTGCACGTGGGTAACAGGCCCCTGGGCGAGGCCCCATGCTCTCGAGGGGCCCCCTCCGGCTCTCCCCCAGCGGTGCAGGGGCTGGGGGGTGGGGGTTCCACGGGTCTTTTAGAAGCCCCCACCCGCACCCTCCGGGCCGACAGGCCATTTTCTCTGGGGCCGGGGTGAGGGGGTGGGGCGGAGACGCGGGGCGGCCAGCCGGGAGGAGTAGGCGGAGGGAGGAGGGGGCGTCCCGGCCAGCGCCCTCCGCTCCCCGCCCCCGCCCCTCCAGGCACAGTCACAACAACCTCCGCCTCACGCGCATCCTCAAGTCCCTGGGCGAGCTGGGCCTGGAGCGCTACCAGGCGCCGCTGGCGCGCTTCTTCCTGGAGGAGACGCTGGTGCGCCGGGAGCTGCCGGCCGTGCGGCAGAGCGCGCTGGACTACTTCGTGTTCACCGTGCGCTGCCCGCGCCAGCGCCGCCAGCTGCTGCGCTTCGCCTGGGAGCACTTCCGGCCGCGGCGCAAGTTCGTCTGGGGGCCCCACGACAAGCTGCGCCGCCTGCGCCCGCCCCTGCCCGCCGGCGCCGGGCCGGCCGACGGCGAGGGGAGCCCCGGGGACCCCCTCCGCCAGGCCGGCGCCTCGGGACAGACCTGCGGGCCGGGGCGGGCGGACGGCGGGGACGGCGGGGCTGCGGGCCCCCCGCCGCCGCAGGGCGCTCTGGCGGGGGACCAGGAGGGGGAGGCGGGGGCCCGCGGAGAGGAGGGCCCGGAGCCCCCGAGCCCCAAGGAGAGCAAGAAGAGGAAGTTGGAGGCCAACCGGCGGGAGCAGGCCCCAGGGGAGCCGGGCGCCCAGAGCGCCTCGGACGTGGAGAAGATTGCTCTGAACCTGGAGGGCTGCGCCCTCAGCCACGGCAGCCTCGGCCGGGGGTCCCAGGAATTGGGCATCCAGGCCCCGGGGGAGGCCGAGCAGCCCTGCCCCCAGCCCCCAGGGGCCAAGGTGGCCGAAGAGGTGAGGAAGAGAAGGAAGGTGGACCAGGGCCCCTGGGACGGTGCCTCGGTGGGTGGCACTGGTGGAGACGGTGGGACCGAGAAGCCAGCCCCCGCCCGGCACCCTGCCGCGCCGGGCTGCCCTGAGGCCAGAGAGGGTGAGAATGGGGTGGAGGAGGCAGAAGGCTGGGCAGGGCTGGAGCAGGCTGCCCCCGGGGGCTCAGCCGCGGCAGCACCACCGGTGGATAAGGAAGCTGAGGTAGGGCCTTAGGCTAAACCCAGAGAGCCTTCAGGGAAGCCACAGGTCTGGGGAGCCCCGTTGCCGGCTGTTGTCAGCTCCGTGCGGTACTGGCCCCTCCCTGAGGGCCCCTCCCTGGTGGCCGCCGCAGCTGCCGGAAGCCAGGAACTTCGGAATCCTTACCTCGAACTCACGCCCCACCGCCTCCTCTGTGCGGCGCCCCCCGCCCCGCCCCCCTGCCCGTCTTTGTAAATTGGCCCTTAAGGGTTGGGGGTGGGAGTGTGGTTCATTTTCTTAGTCTGGTGCCAAGGCCTTTTCTGAATAAACTGATTTGACTTTGAGCGTTTGGGCGTGGCCAGCGGCCCTGTGGGTGGCCAGGGTCGGGGAAGGGGGGAAGGGGGGCTAGTTTCCTCGTGGTGCTGCTCCTTGGGCTTCCTCCCCTTGGGTGTGAAGTGGCCTAGCCCAGCTCTGGCCCACTTGGCCAGTGTGAGCACCTGTGGAAACAGCCGTGTGCAGTCCCCTGGACACATGCGTCGGTCCCGGGCACCCTGACCACACGGCCTCCTGGGGCCTCTGGAGCTGGGCACTCCGTCCTGTGGCTGCCTTTTGTCACTGGTTTAGGAGTAAGTCTGGGACTCATGCACAGTCGCCTTGGGTGGGCTGAGTGGGAGGAGCAGCGGTTTGGGAGGGCCTTGGCCTACCCTGATCTGGGGGGCAGTGTTGTGCAAGCATGCTCCGTGGCTCTGTCTTCGCTGTCCCTAAGCTGGCAGCCACAGCAACCCTCCACACCAGGACCCCCTTGAGCCCTCCAACCTGGCCTGGGCCAAGTGCAGCTCCCTGTCCTCCAGCACGGCTGGCTCTCAGCCAGGCTTTGTCCCCCTGGGCCGGGACCCCCGCTCCCTGACACCCTGGAATTTCTACGTCGGCACCAACAGGGTGACGGCGCTGCAGAGGGCCGCATACTTGCCTTTGAACAAATGAAGTGATGGAGGCCACAGCTCTTCTGGGTGGAGGAGGAGGAGCCCAGTTCACGCTGAGTTCCGAGCTGTGATTTGGGCTCCATTCTCAGGAAAAGCATTGATGGTTAGCTCCTGTCCTGGCGGGAGGGGTGGGCAGACTGGAAGTCATTTTGGGGGAGGGCAAGCGCCTGAGGGAATGTTCCCAGTGCTGGAGTTGGGGCAGGGTATGTGCTACGCTGCTGACTCACCTCCCCCACCCCCACCCCCCCATCTGCTGGAAGGGAAAGGACCCCAGGTGCCGGAACTCCAGTTTGCCTCCGGATGGAGTTTCTACCACAGAGTGGAAACTAAGGCACCAAGATGAGTGTGGGGCATCCAACACTGAGTCTTCAGCAGGGTCCCACTGAAGCCCTAGTGGTGAGAATCCTGTCTAGACCATGATGGCGCACACGTTCGATGGAGAAGCTTGAGCCCCGGAGTGCGAGGGAAATACCGTTGGAGCAACCCTAGGGGAGGGTGCCTGTGCCCAGCAGTGGGGACCTAGGGACTGGCAGGCAGCTCTGGCCCACCTGACCCCCAAACTTCACAGAGAGTGATGGCCCGAAGCAGAGGGGTGATGCTTTGGTTCTGCCTGGAGATACCAGGTGTGAGGTCGTGCTCCACTCTAGGCCACTGTGGCTGAGCTTCGAGGCAGGGGCAGCTCTCCAGGGGCAGGGGCTGTGTGGAGCGAGGGATAGGTTTGGGGCGAAGGGTGGAGCCGGATCTCAGGCACCAGGTCACTCCCTTGACCCAGGTGAAGGCCAGCTGGGCTTCCTCTGAGTCTGATTTAGCATGGGGGTGGGGGGAGGTGGGCCCCGCAGGAGGGACTGAGGGGGGGATTAGGTAGGGAAGAAGTCTTGCTCCCCAGGCTGTGGGCTTGTGAATGGGGTGGAATGGCTGGCCTGTCTGAGGATGTCCTAGGATGACTCGAACTCTGCCGGAGGGCAAGAGCTTTTGAGCTTCTCTTGGCCTTCCTTGATAGAGTTCACACACACCCTGCCATCTGAGGCAGTGAGCAGCCAGTCTACCCCGATGGTGAGCTGAGGTTCTCGACTGAGTCAGTTTGCTTCTCCACTCTATCCCTTTCGTTTTCCAGCCACTGTTCCCATGTAAACCCATGCACCTCACAAATCCTGAGTTCCCACCCACAGAAATGAAGCTCATATACTATACAGACAGGTCTAAAGGTGGTGAGTTTTCTCAATTGTTCAGTCAGTTACAGATTGAACTCTGTATTGCACTCTTTCCCCACCTCTCACTGTTGCACTTGAATAGTGAACGGAAGGAAGGAAGGAAGGAGAGGAAGTGAAGTTCATACAGCATACTGTAAATCTTACAACAGCATTTCCCAGGGAATTCTAAATATTCCGAAACTTGGCTGTGGGTGGGGCTGAGATCCTGCAAATTCAGTGGGCCTGTAGGTGACCTGGATTTGTGAGAGTTCCCTAGGGTAGCCATGGAGGCCCCTGGCCCCAGGTGCTGCCCCTCACCCTGCTGTTCCTATGCCTTCCCAGGGTGAAGCAGAGTTTGCCTAAATCCAGCAGCCCTGAGCTGCCCAAGGCTTGTGAGAAACGGGAACAGCCAACACCAGCCTTGGGGTTTGAGTCCATCACCAGCTTTGCTGGTCATGGTGGTGCTACCTTCCTCAGCCAGCACCACCGATTGGCTCTCTCTTGGGGAGGGGAGAGCCGGATAAGAGTCTGGCCTTTGCCAGCGATGGATGACATGGAGGGGCCACTCAGGATAAAGTTTGGGGCAAGGACCCTGGGAATAGGAGGTGTCCCAGCCTCGCAGGCATGGCCCTAGACTTTTGCCCATGGCCAGATGGGGTAGTAGGAGCCAGAGTTGTAGGGGGCCCAGTCTGGGGTCTTCCTGGGCGTTGGGCAGCCTCAGTCCCACTCGGGACCCTGGGGAGGTCACCCTGTCTCTAGGGCTGAGGCTGCCCCTTCTCCAAAGGAGCCTTCAATGTGGGATTGTTCCCTCTCTCCATACCCTGGTTGAGGAGCAAGCGGAGAAAAGAGCGTCTTTCTTTTTCGCTCAAAGGTATATGTGTGTAACTCGTCAGTCTCGGGGATAATTTTAACTCAGAGGCTGGCCAAAAAACTGCCACTGGGTTTCTTTCTTTCCCCTGGCCGGCTCGGCGGGGAGGCGTGGGGCGGTGCGGAAGCCCCAGGTGGGCCCTGCTGAATGGGGGGCTTGTGCCCGGCCGGCGGGGCCGGTGGGGCGGGAACTGGCGTCCAGCCCGCCGCCCGCCCCGCCCGCCGCTCAGAGCCCAGGCGGCCACCGCTGGTGCCGCTCAGAGCGCGAGTGCGGCCATGGCCGGAGCCCCCACTCTTCTGTTCCTGCTCGGGCAGCTCCTGGCCGTGACCCTGAGCGCGGCGCAGGTGAGTGAGGCGCAGGTGAGCGCGGGGCTGGAGCGGCGTGCGTGCTGGGCTCACACCGGAGATCGGCCGGGGTGGGAGTCTGGGGCTCTGAGGGGGGCGTTGAGCCGCGCGGCCCGGGGACCACCCTCCCCCCAGCCACCCTGGGCCAGCGAGTGAGCCTGGAACTCGAGGACGCTTGGAGCGCCGGCGCAGCCCTGAAGCCCGTGGCCGGCCGAGCCCCCGCGGACGCCGAGACGCGTCGTGGATGAGCCCAGGACGGTGCCCTGTCCTCGCCTGGCCCGGTCGGCTGCTGCCAGCGTCACCACCCCCACCGGAGAGGCACAATGCCGCCTTTGTTCCCTGAGGCTCCCGTGGGGCCGTGGCCTAGCCCCTCCCGGCCCGAGGATGGAGGCAGCAGATACTGCTGGCCCCAGGCTCTGGGGGGGTCCTCTGAGGCAGGCTTGGTTCGGGGGGCCCCCGGAGCCAGGCCCCAGCGCCGCTCCCGACCCAGAGAGGGGACACTCTGTTGGGCTGACCTGAGGCTGACTGGGGGTACCTGCCCCACAGGTGAGGGTGGATGGCACAGCTGCATAATGACGTTTCTCCATTTCAGAAAGTGGGACCCCAAGGCCCCCCTGGCCCCCAAGGGCCCCCTGGGAAGCCGGGCAAGGATGGCATTGATGTAAGTTGGGGTGGGAGGGGCCCCAGAGGGTTCGGTGGGGTTCTAGTCCGGCCCCAACTTCCCTGAGCCCCAGACCTGATGGAGACAAAACCAATGCCCACTTCCCAGGGCTGGGACAAAGGGTATGGGTCCTGCTTGGGGCTCACCCCACCGGGATTGTGCCCCCAGAGCAGGGTGGGGGGGCGCTGCACAGTAGTCTTTGGACTAGAACTGTGGGCACTGAGGTGTGTGTCTCTGGGCCCCCAGAGGGGCCACGGCGGTAGAGGTGCAGGGCCTGTCCCTCTGGGTGGGTCTCGTTGGAGGCTGCTTGGGGCTGGAGCCAGCTTTGGGGGGTGCTTGGGGGCTGGCTCTGCCCCAGAGACAGCATCCTCCATGGGTGTCCCAGGTCAAGTGTGGCCCAAACCTGCAGCCTGCCTCCCCCAGAACTATCTGGGGTGAACCCCCAATCCAGCCACCTCCATGAAAGGTAGGGGTCTGCTCCAGGCCTCTCCTTACCCATAACGTACCACAGGAGCCCCCCCTTGACTGGTCCTGAGCCTCTGAGTCCCCAGGCCCTGGATGGCCCCGAGTCTCCTACCCACCCCAACCCTGGCCGACCCGGACCCACAGGGTGCTCAGCGACAGCCCTGCAGGGTGGAGGCAGAGAGGGGCAGGACAGCCCAAGGCTGGCCCCTATGCCCCTCCCACCAGGGCTGGGCCCCTGGCCCCCCAGGACTCCCAGGCTGACGGGAGTCAGTCCTTAAAAACCTGGCCTGCAAGCCTTAGTTAAAGGGTGTCGGGCCTAGTGGTCACGGGGGGGGGCTGGGGTGCCTCCTTGGGCCTCTGCGAGTCTGGGAGGCTGCCACCCTGAATCACGTGGGAGCAGGAGGCCTCTCAGTGCCCACAGCCCGCCTTCTGAAGCTTCTCGGGCTGGTGGGGTGGGGGTGGGGGGCTGTGGGACACGTTCCCTTTGCTTCTGGAGGTGGTGTCCCTCTGCCTTCAAAAGGTATGTAGGTCCTATAGGGGCTGAGCCCCAGCTGTCTGGCTCCCCCCCTCCCCTGCTCCCGCCTCGGCACCTGACCACACAGGGGAGGTGCCCCCTAGATGTGGATGAGGTGGGGGTGCTCTCGTAGGCCTGGGTTTTCGGGAGACGCTGCTCACATGTGGGTGTCTACCCTCTGCAGGGAGAAGTTGGGCCTCCGGGTCTGCCTGGGTCCCCGGTGAGTGACCAGCCCCAGTGAGGGGAGGGGTGGGCCCAGAACAGAGGGGTCATTGATGCCCCTTTCCACCACACCGGGCCCTGCTGCCTGCCCGGCAGGAGGCCTTGGAGGCCTCAGAGCAAGGGCCTGGCCAGGAAGCGGGTGGGAGGGGGTGTGTGGGATTCAGCGTATCTCTGGGTGGGGGCCGGCTTGGAAGCCTTCTTTGTGCCAGGCAGGCCAGGTGCCACAGTGAGCTTCCCCAGAGCTGCTCAGGCTCGGGAACCGAGGGTCCTGGGGGCACACAGGCGGTCCCACAGAGGGACCCACTGGCCCTTAGCTGGGGCGGCCAAAGCATCAGGTGAGCAAGGCATCCAGGTGAATGTCCTATAGGTGTGATTGGGTAGGGGGGGCAGCTGGAGAGGGCGGTGGCTGGGGCCCGTGGCAGGGGGGGTTCTGCAGGAGAGCAGGCAGGGCCGGGCCTCTGGTGGACAGGAGCCCATCTCTAGTTGCTGGGCGGTGCCCCAGCTGGAAAGCCCTTTTCTTATTGGTGAAGGCCAAGGCTCTAGGCCCGACCTGCTCTCACGCCTCTGCCCGCTCCCCACCCCGCCCCCTTCCTCCAGGGACCAAAAGGGGCCCCAGGGAAGCCAGGGAAACCAGGAGAGGCCGGGCTGCCGGGCCTGCCTGGAGTGGACGTGAGTGTGCCTGCCCCTCCCCCCCTCCTGAGAGCCCCCTCTTCTGGGCCCCTCTGCTCCCCTCTGGGCCTGCACCTGGAGGGGTTTGAGCCCTGGAGTCAAGTTTAGTTGCTGTTCCCCAGCTGTGCGTGCTCTGCCCCCAGAGTGTCTGGATGTCCCCCAGCAGGCTCTGCTGGCCTTGAGCCCAGACCCTGTAGCGCCTGGCCGCGGCTGGCCGGGGCAGAGCCGGCCCACAGCAGAGGTGCAAACGCTGCTGGCTCGTCTTCCCTGGACCAGACGCCCCTTATCCGGGCCCCTCTGAGCCCCAGGCTGGCCCCGGGACCACTGTCAGAGCAGGGATCTGAGACGTGAGCTCCCCGGCCTGCTGGACCCCCCAGCTCCTCACTCCCCCGGAGCCCCGGGCCCTGCAGGTGGACGGCGGGCGGGCCGGAGCCGGGGGGGGGGGGGGGAGCACACAAGGCCCTCCTCAGCCTCTGGACCCGTTTTAGTTAGGAAAGTACCCTCGGCGGGGCCTCCCGTGTGGCCCCTTGAGCCCTCCTCTGCCTCTCTCCCCAGGGCCTGACAGGGCAGGACGGACCACCTGGCCCCAAGGGCGCGCCTGGAGAGCGGGTCAGTGCTGCCCCGCACCCGAGGGTTCGGCTCGGGGGGTCCCCGGTTGGCGGGAGGGCTGAGCGCGCTCTGTCCGCAGACTGGCCATGCTGTTGGGCTCATCTGTGGGGAGGCAGAGGGTTGCAGAAAGGCAGGTGGGCACAGGGTGGCCCGTCCCACACTGGCCTCTGGTCGTGGTTGTCCTCGCGTTCAGTCGGGCCGGGGGATGACCAGCTTCCCGTGCTGCCTCCTCCTGGGAAGAGGGGAGGGAGGGGCAGCTGCAGGCTTTCTGTAGGGAGCCCCTGGGGGCCAGGGGCCTCCAGTGCCAGGACCATGTCTTCTGGACACAAGGGAGCAGGAGGCCCTGGCTGCCCAGGTCCCAGGCGCCCTCAGTCACCGGAGCCAAGCGTGGCGGCCCTTCTGTGGGGCTCAGGGAGGCCCGGCGCTGGGCCTTCCTGCTGGCCTGGCCTGCCCGCTCCGTGCTGCTTTCTGCGTCCACTTCCAACAGAGTCTGGATTTTCCTCAGCACGATTGTTGGCAGAAGACCTGTCCCGGGCCACTGGGGCATCCGGGGTCCCCCCTGGGCCTCAGTCTTCTGTAAAACGGAGAATCCCCCGCCCTCCAGAGTGGGGGAGGGGAACAGGTTTGCTCTCAGAGGCCTGGGAGCCTGGGCCCAGCCCGCTCCTGACACCCTGGTTTCCTTCTGCAGGGAAGTCTGGGACCCCCGGGACCTCCCGGGCTGGGGGTAAGTACTGCGTCCTCCCGCAGCGGGACTGACCAGGGTGGGGAGGCCCTCCGGGAGCCCTGGGAGGCACTGTCCAGCCCCCTTGCCTGCCGGGCTGGCTACTGGGCCGTGTCCTCTCTCCCCCAGGGAGGGTCTCCTGCACCCGGCGCTCACCCCCTGAGGTGCTTCCCCCCTGTGCCCCACCTCTCTTGGGGAAGGGGTGGGGTGGCAGGCAAACCTATCCTGTCCCTGGCGAGTTCTGACCCGGTGCTTGGCATTGCAGGGCAAAGGCCTCCCCGGACCCCCCGTGAGTACTGACCATGCTCGCGGCCCCCGTCCCAGCATACCCACCACACTCAGAGCCAAGCTGGCTGCCAGGTCCCAAACCGGGGCAGGGGAGGGCCTCCTCAGGGGCAGCCACCCGATCGGCTGCTGGGGTTGCTGTCCCTTCAGAGAGGGGAAACCAGCACTGTGTGGGGTCCTCAGAGCTCTGTGGGTACAGACTCCCTTATCCCCCCCCCCCAGGGAGAGGCAGGAGAGAGTGGTGTCCCAGGTGGAATGGGCCTCCGGGGCCCCCCGGTGAGTGGCTGCCCCTGACCTTCCCCCACTGCTCAGAGCAGGGCCCTGCCTGTCAGGACACCCCCAGTCCAACCACCAAGGGCTCCGCCCCCTTTTCTCCTTCCCCCCTCCCCCCTTTCCTTTCTTGGTGGCCTTGATAGACGCCCTGATTGACCCTCAGGGGTGAGGATAGACTAGGCCTCGGGAGGCACGGTGGACACCAGCACCAGTCAGGGCGGGGGAGGCAGGCAGAGTGGGGCGTCCCCATAGGGCACAGGGGAGGGAGGCTTCTCTCTGGAAGTAGCTGGTCACCTCCCCTCGGGTGGAGGCTGGTCCTGCTCCACCTGACGTCATAATCTGCCCCCAGGGACCCTCTGGACCACCGGGCCTCCCCGGCCCTCCGGGACCTCCTGGGCCCCCAGTAAGTATGGGACAGGGGGCGCCAGACTGCTCAGGGAAGTGCCAGGCATGGTGGGCTTGACTTTCCTGTCCCCCAGGGCCCCCTGCCCCGAACCCACGCCCATGTGCCCTCCCGTCCACTTCCCAGACACGCGCAGAGCCCAGGGCCACGGCAGCGGCTGGGTCAGCTGACGTGGGGAGGGGCAGGGCTCGGGCCGGTGGCCACTCTGCCCCAAAGGCAGCAGTCTCCGTCCTTGTTGGTGCCCAGCACAGGCCACTGCAGGGGAGGCAGGGCCTGAGCCCCCCGGCAGGCCTGTAGGGGCGGGTGGCGGCGGGGGGGAGGGCAGCCTCAAAGTCAGCTGCCTTTGTGTTCCAGGGTCACCCAGGGGTCCTCCCTGAAGGCGTCACTGACCTCCAGGTAGGCACTCGCAGCCATTTGTGAAGGGGGCTGGGGTGCCCCCCCCTTGGGGACCCATGTGGAGAGTGGCCTGTCCCCACCCGCAGGAGGGCAGGGAGGGGGACCCGCGCCCTGGCCGCGTGCAGCAGTGCCGATCTGAGCTGAGCGCGATGGAGCTGGCCGGCCCCTCCGTGGTGCGGCCACGTTCTGAGCGCTCAGCCACACGTGGCCAGTGTCTGCTGCTCTGGGGGGCGCAGGCACGGTGTCTCGGCCGCACAGAAGGCTCTGGACTAGTGTCTGGGACTCGCTTTTCTCTTGTCTTTGAGCTTTGTCACTCCTGGAAAGAGACAGCAACGTCTGGGTGGCCCCAGGGCTTTCTCCGCGGTGTGTGGCCGTTCCCGGAAGGGCCAGCCTCCAGCTGGCGCGCAGAGGTCTCGCGATCCTGAAGGAGGCCAGCCCCACCCCGGGTCCAGAGTGCTGGACCCGCTGGTGTCCCAGAGGGAGGGTTTAGGGATCTTCCAGGATCAGGAGAAGGGCTGGGCCCCTGGCCATGGGCCAGGCAGGAGCAGCGAGGGCGGAGACGGATGGCCCTGGCTCTGTGCCAGATTAGCTGTGGAATGATCCAGAAAACCCAGTGCGGTCCCTTGGGTTTCACCGCGCCCCTGGGCGTGGAGCATCCCGTCTGCGCCTGCAGGACACCTGTCCTAAAGCACATCTGTGCCCTGAGGAGAAGCCCAGCTTGAAATTGGCTGCAGGCCCCCCTGGGAAGCCAGCAGCCACCGTTGCTAAATGTCCGCTGAGAAGGGGGAGCCGGCTCTGAGCAGGAGGCCGTGAGAGGCCAGGCAGCCGAGGGCTGGCTCCGTGCAACGCCTCCCTGCACCCCCCAGCCGCGCCGAATGAGGCCGTGTCTGGGGTCCCAGGAGGCCCTGGTGTGGCCCGAGGTCCCCTTCGCTTGGTGGAAGGGCCCATCTCAGGGCCCCTGGCTGCTGAACTCTGCCAGGTCCCGGGCTGTCCGGGGGGCTCTGACCACTCTGTCTTCCAACAGTGCCCGGCCATCTGCCCACCAGGCCCTCCCGGTCCCCCAGGAATGCCAGGGTTCAAGGTGAGCAGCGGCCACAGGGTGGCTGAGCCCCCTCCATGCCCCACAGGAGGAGGCAGCCTGGTCCAACTTGGGCCTCGAGATCTAGAGGGGAGTTGGGGGGACACGAGGGTCCAGAAAGTCTGCCCTGGTTGTTGCAGGAAAAGGAGGGCTGGCTTCCAGCCCAGCTGGAGGCCCCGCTCTGGCCCCATCCCCCGTTCCACAGTGGTAACCGCTGGGCACTGGTGTGGCCACCAGGACTGGGAGGCCCTGCCCCTCTTGACCAGGCCTCAGTTTCCCCACCTGGGCTGGTGGCCGTGCAGGCCTCTATTCAGGGCTGCTGGGGACAGGCTGTGACTCGTCGCTCACCTCTGGCTTTCAGGGGCCCACCGGCTACAAAGGGGAGCAAGGAGAGGTCGGCAAGGACGGTGAGAAGGTGAACACGGGCTCTGGGGGGTGTTGGCAGGAGGGATGGGTGCTCGTCTGGGGGGGACGGCTGGGGCCCCACAGGTGGTGGGGGTGGTGAGGGAGCACTGGCTGCCTCTGGGACACGCTATGCACGCGACCTCTGAGGGGCCTGGCTGGTCAGAGCCAGGTGATCTGGGGCAGGGTCTCTGGACAGACCCCCACCTGCCTGGTCTCACGTGAAGTTCCCTGAACTCCGGCGGGCCCCCCTGGTGGCCGGAGAAGCGTCTCCTGGAGGCCCCGCCTCCCCCCACCCCTGTGGCCACTGCCCGTGGTGGATATGTTTGTCCCCACGCACAGGCTTCAGGTAGGCTGACAGAAGGACCCACGCCAGCCAGGCAGAGGATTCTGGGAAAGACTGGGAGCCTGCCTCTCTAGAGGAGGGCCAGCGCCCCTCAGCCTCAGAGGCTTGGCTGTGAATAGGGCAATGGCCCCGGCTGCGTGGACTCAGGTGGGAGGGACCAGCGGGCTCAGAGAGAGCTCGGGCTGACCCATCTCACAGCCCTTTACCTCCATTGCAGGGTGATCCTGGCCCCCCTGGGCCTGCTGGCATCCCAGGCACTGTGGGGCTGCAGGTGAGGAGGGGGAGGGGCTGGACAGGGATGAGGAGGTGGGATTGGAGCCCCTTGGACTGCGTAGGGCTGCAGGGGATGGTCTAGCAGGTACCTCCCGCGGGGTACCGGGCCAGGGTCCTGCCTCTGCCAGGCTGCAAGTCCCAGGGCCTGTGGCCCCGTCCCCCTCCCCCTCCCCCTCCCCCTCCCGGGCCTGGCCTCAGGTCAGGTGCTTCTAGGGAAGACTGTGGGTCCCTCAGTGGCTCCCAGGAGGTGTGCAGTCCTGGGGGGGAGGCGGGCTGCTGGCCCAGGCCCTGCCTTTCCAGCTTTCTCCTCACAGGGGCCTCGGGGACTTCGAGGCCTGCCAGGGCCGGCTGGACCCCCAGGAGATAGGGTAGGTCTGCCAGCCCCAGATTGGCCCAGGCCGTTGTGGGAGGCCACCTCCAGATGGGGAGGGCTGGTGGGGAGCCAGAGAGGAGGCCCTGGAAAATGGGGGAGGAGGGAGGGTTTGGGACCACTGGGTGGCCAATGGGGAGGGGCCTGCTGGGTGGGGGGTGTTTGGTTGGGGCTGCTAGAGGCAGGTCCTCTCTGGATGGAGCCAGGTCCCCTGAGGGATGTTGGCCAGACACCCCCTCTCCTTCACAGGGTCCCATTGGATTCCGAGGGCCACCAGGGATCCCAGGAGCCCCTGGGAAAGTGGTATGTGTGCATCTGGGGGTGAAGGGCAGGCTTATGCAGGCCTAGGCTCTCTGTCCCGTTCCCTCCTCCTCACTCAGGTGCCTCCCCCAGTCCCACTGGGCTGCGCTGTGCTGGCCCTTCCCAGGTGGCCGTAGGCACACCTGGGGGGGACACACCCGAGCAGGTGGCCGTGGGCACACCTGGGGGGGACACACCCGAGCAGGTGGCCGTGGGCACACCTGGGGGGGACACACCCGAGCAGGTGGCCGTGGGCACACCTGGGGGGGACACACCCGAGCAGGTGGCCGTGGGCACACCTGGGGGGGACACACCCGAGCAGGTGGCCGTGGGCACACCTGGGGGGGACACACCCGAGCAGGTGGC